>NC_066582.1:212068435-212335039 GCF_024323335.1 Lathyrus oleraceus
AATTGAAGATTACCAGTCAATACAGTATGATTTTCCTAATGAAGAGATTTTGTACTTGAAAATGAAAGATTGTGATGAACCATTGCTAGAAGAAGGGCCAGAACCTGGTTCCAGTTGGGGCATGGTATTTGATGGAGCTGTTAATCAATATGGAAATGGCATTGGGGCAGTGATTATTACTCCTCAAGGAACGCATCTACCATTTACAGCTAGATTGACTTTTAAGTGTACAAATAACATGGCAGAATATGAAGCTTGCATTATGGGGCTTGAAGAGGCCATGAATCTCAGAATCAAGCATTTGGATGTCTTCGGTGATTCCGCTTTGGTTGTGAATCAAATCAAAGGAGAATGGGAGACAAATCAACCCGGTTTAGTACCATATTGAGATTATGCGAGGAGGATTTCAACTTTCTTTAAAAAGGTTGAATTTCATCATATCCCTCGAGATGAGAACCGGATGGAAGATGCTCTTGCAACGTTGGCATCAATGATTGTAGTGAAGTATTGGAATGAAGTTCCCAATTTATCTGTGATGCGTCTTGATAGGCCAGCTCATGTGTTTGCAGTTGAAGAGATTAAAGATGAGAAGTCGTGGTATTACGACATTAAATATTTCCTTCAAAGTCAAATTTACCCGCCTGGGGCATCTTTGAAAGATAAGAAGACTTTGAGAAGATTAGCCAGTAATTTCTACTTGAATGGTGATATACTGTACAAGAGAAACTTCGACATGGTTTTGCTCAGATGCGTGGATAGACACAAAGCAGACTTGTTGATGACCTAAGTGCATGAAGGTTCCTTTGGTACTCATTCCAATGGACACGCAATGGCGAATAAGATGTTGCGAGCAAGTTACTATTGGCTGACAATGGAACCTGACTGTTGCAAATTTGTGAAGAAATGCCACAAGTTTCAAATTTATGCTGATAAGATTCATGTTCCTCCAACACTATTGAATGTTATCTCTTCCCCATGGCCCTTCTCCATGTGAGGAATTGATATGATTGAGCCCAAAGCTTCGAATGGACATCGTTTCATTTTAGTGGCAATTGACTACTTCACAAAATGGGTTGAAGCGGCATTGTATGCAAATGTGACCAAGAATGTTGTTGTAAGGTTTAATAAGAATCAAATTATATGCCGTTATGGTGTGCCAAGTAAGATCGTTACTGATAATGGATCAAACTTGAATAACAATATGGTGGAAGCTCTTTGCAAAGACTTCAAGATTGCACATCATAATTCTTCTCCCTACAGACCCAAGATGAATGGGGCTGTTGAAGCTGCGAACAAGAACATCAAGAAAATCATTCTAAATATGGTTGTAACATATAAGGATTGGCATGAGATGCTCCCGTTTACTTTTCATGGGTATCGTACATCCGTCCGCACTTCAACAGGGGCAACTCCTTTCTCTCTTGTATATGTTATGGAAGCAGTGCTCCTCGTAGAGGTTGAGATTCCTTCATTGTGTGTGCTCATGGAAGCCAAGTTGACTGAAGCTGAATGGTGTCAGACCAAGTTTGATCAGTTGAATTTAATTGAAGAAAAGAGATTGACTGCCATGTGTCATGGTCAGTTATATCAGCAAAGGATGAAGAAAGCTTTCGATAAGATGGTCAAACCTCGTGTGTTCAGAGAAGGTGACCTTGTGCTCAAGAAGATTTTATCGTTCAAACCAGATTCCAAAGGAAAATTGACTCCCAATTATGAAGGCCCGTATGTTGTTAAGAGAGCCTTTTCAACTATGGATAGTGAAGAGTTCACTCGTCCTGTGAATGCACATGCAGTCAAGAAATACTTCGCCTAAAAATAAAAGAACAACTCGCTAAGTTGAAACCCCGAAAGGGCGGCTTAGGCAAAAATGAGGGACTCGGTGGATTGAAAACCCGAAAGGGCGATCCAGGCAAAAATTAGAGACATAAAACATAAAAGAATTTCCCGATAAGTTGAGTACCCCACCTTGGGGAAACTTATGCAAAAATTAGGGATTATGGCAAGTAACTGCATCCTGCTGATCTTTAGTGATTTTTTTGAAGACTTGTTTGAGCACAAGGGTTGACATTAGTTCACCATCCCAACAACGGTCAAGAGCATAGTGGATATCAAGAGTTGGTAGAGGGATTAATGATCATTTGTATTCAATGTAACCCTTTTCCATGTAAATTTACCATTTTCAACTTTGTAAAAATCTATGAAGCCTCGTCATTTACAGACTACCATTCTATTAAATAAAGTTGAGCTTTTATCCAATTGTTTTTACTCTTATTTACTTCAGCCAATAGCTTTAAATTTTATTATGATCATTTTGAAATTAAATTTTTAAATCAAAATCAAGTTTTCTTTAAAATGTAAAAGCAAGAATTATTTTCAAAGCAAATAAAAGGAATGTCAATCGCATATCAGTAAGAAGCAAGTCCCTAAGTGTGAAGCATCAGAGGTTCCCCAAGCAGTTAACCCTTCGGCTATCCCTAGACGTTACTGTTGATTCAGTTCCTTGGCAGAGTGTTTGATCCCCAGTGGAACTTCTTTCTTTATACCCAGCTGAGTTGGTTGATTCAAATGCCCTGTGGCGTGTCCTTTTTCCCCATCAGAGTTTCGGCCTTCCCCAACGGAGTTCGTATTTCCTCAGCAGGCGAATCTTCATCATAGATGTTTGATAGTTCCCCAGTAGATCGCTTTTGGTGTCCCCATCGATCGCTTTGTATCTTGGCTCCCAGTCAGAGTTTCCTCCTGGTTTCTGAGCAGCTTTTGTTATTTTCTCTGTAGGGTTGTCTCCCATTTTTATGGTGTTGAGCTAAAATTCCCCATAGAGTTGGTTGTTCTGTCCTCAGCAGATCTCCTCTTTCCCCAGCCAGGGTTGAGCCCTTGGGATGTTGATCTCTCTGTTCTCTAGTAGTTCGTTTCCAAATTTTGTGGATTGTACCGGTGATTCAATTTCTTTGTGACACCCTTGTATCCTGTGTGATCGTTTTATCAGCATGATCATCATGTGTACATATACATATACATTCATATAGTTTCATGATTTTGCATATCCTGCATATTCGATTTGTTTAAGATTCTCATTCTCTATTATGGCGGTACTTTATCCCCATACCGAATATGGTGTATGTCCTCCCTTCAATTGTAGAGTGTCAGCCCCTTAAACAAAAAGACTTTAACCTTTCTCTGTTTCCCCACTGAGTTTGTTTCCTTGTGGATGGTTGTTATTTCAGTTTCCTCTCCAGTAAATTTTCTGGATGGAATTACTCCCCTTGAGTTATGTCCTCATTGGGTTGAGTCTTGATTGATTGTTTCTTTCTAGCTCTTACCTAGATAGACATTTTGGTCCCCTAAGAGTCTATTACCCAGTAACTGGTAATATTCTTCTTAGTTTGCAGTTCGTTACTTCTTGCCCAATACCCGACAAAAGTACCCTTTGGTCTCCTCAGTAGAGTCCCCTGAAAGTATATCCTTGATATGTTCACTTTAACCAGTGACGAATATCTATCCTTCCCCCGCGTGAGTCAATCCTTGATATGTTCACTTTAACCAGTGGCGGATTTTCTCTTCTTTGGTATTCTACCCAGTAAAAAGGTAGTTGTAATCCCTATTTTTGTTCCTCAGAGAGTTAACCCTTGATATGTTCATCCTTGGTGGTCTTCTACCCAGTAACCGATAGTTGTAAATCCTATTGTTCCCCCTGAGCGGAGTCTATCCTTGATATGTTCACTTCAGTCAGTGACAAATTTTCTCTTCTCCGGTATTCTATCCAGTAACAGATAGATGTAATTCCTATTTTCTCCCTTTTTCAGAGTCTATCCTGGATATGTTCACTTTAACCGGTGACGGATTTTCTCTTTGATTTGGTCTTCTACCCAGTAATCGGTAGTTGTAAATCCTACTTTGTCCCCTCGTAGAGTTTATCCTTGATATGTTCATCCTAACCGGTGACGTTTTTTTTTTCTCTCTGACGGTTTTCTATCCAGTTTTTGATAGATGTAATTGTAGCGGGGTATTCGTTACCATTAGAGATATTGACTAAATCCAAGGTAAACCATACAAGTCAAGTCGCCACCGCACTTCTATTTATCCAAAGGAATGGTTAGAAAGCGAACAAAAACCTAAAAGTTTTATCGAATCAAAAACTAGTAAAAATGTCAGAGATCGGGGTAAGGGGGTTGGTTATGTAATGGGAAGGTGTTAAGCACCCAAAACATCCTAGGTACTCCTAGGGAGCCCTTTCCACACTTGTTGTAAGGTTGGTATTTTGTGAAAATTTATTGTGCAAACATGATTGAAGAGATGAGAAGAGAATATACAAGTTATTTATATTTTGTGTTTGGATGGATAAACCCATTACCTACGTACCATCTTAAAAAAGATTAGGATCAAAACCTCGTATTTCGGGGTAAAAATCTCAAAATGAGTTGGTGAATTGATTGGTCCAAAAGCCTTAAGGTCTTTTGTTATCCAAGGGAGAAAAATCAACCTAAAACCACAAATCCACCATGTGAGGATAGCTTCAACATGCTAGTGACGGGTTAACCCTATAATAAGCATGGAAGACTCATTGTCCATCACTAAGGATAAAGGTGAGCATTACATCTACCTCAAGGATAACTCAAACCTAATAGCTAGAGGTTATGAAAAAGTTTTGATTTAAGAAAGTGGCCATTGAAACCACAAAAGTAATTAGATGAGTTATATTTACCAATGAAAAGTATTTACAAAATATGATCAAAGTTGACTTAAAGATTCAATTCAAAATAAGTGTTATGAAAAGAAAGTTTGGAAATCAAAAACATAAGGCTTAGGTTTCTAATGTTTGAAAAGAAGTGTTAAATCTTTGCACAAAAGTTTTGGCTTGGGTTAGAGTGGAGGGAAGAAGAAGAATGGCTAAAGTCCTAATCATACAAGAGATAAAGGAGAAGAAATAAGACCACAAATGGAGTTCCTCTCTTGAGATCATATTGATGATCCAAGTAGCTCCCATCCTTTGGAATAAGCAATCACATAAAGTATAAACTCAAGCAATCAATCAATCAACCAAGCTCTTGGAAAGTTCCCCAATGGCTCTTAGATCTCTCTCTTTAGAAGCTCATGGCAATGGTTCCTCACTTAGGCTCAATGTTGGAATCCCTAGCACAAGAACACACACATTAAAAAAGTTCTATCAAACAAACCAAGAATGAACAAGAATAAGTTTAGAAAGTAGTCTCTTCAAAGTTCTCTTCAACATTTATAGCATTCTAAAGGCCCAATGCCTAGTTGCTCTTTGACTTTTATAGCACTCTAAAGGCTCAATGCCTAGTTGCTCTTTGACTCCAATTTTGCCTAGGGAAAGTCCTAAAGTCTAAGTCCATTTGTCCATTTGCAATTGGTTCACAACAAAAAAAACAAAAAAAACACAAACACAATAGTATATACACAATTATGTGCTCAAGTGAGCAAAAGGCAAATTGCATAAACATAAACATGTGCTCAAATGAGCAAAAGGAAAAAGCAAATGAATAATGTGTACAAGAATAGTAAATTGCATAAATGTAAAGAACAAGAATTAAATGTCAATGGTTAATGGTTAGTGTTAGAATTAGTGTGCCATAAGGCAATTTAGCGCTATGTTAAGCAATCGTAATTGGACTTATGTAGAAGTCACAACTATCTGAGGCCGGTCAATAATAATGTAGGCAATAACATAAGTTAGAGGTCTTGATTAGTGAATCAAACTCCAACAACTTGCCATGCCAAAAAGAAAATGAGAAATGATCTTGTATTGATTTAGGTTCTTTGCATGATTTAGGAAGCAACCTATCCTTAATGCAAAGCCATTCATTTGATCCATGACCAAAATGAATTAGATTTGAATCAAGGAAGATTAAACCTCCATGTATCAATGCTAACCACCAATCTCTAACCCATTGATCAAAAAAGAAAAAGAAGAAGAAGAAGATGAAGAATTAAAGTGCATTAATGGAAATAGAATGAGATAATCAACAAGCATTGACCAAAGATAAAGAAGATCAAGGTCAAACAATAGAAAACAGAAGCAAAATGAATGTTAGAAGTCAAGAAACAAATAAAATATTTTTGACATTTTTTAATATTAAAATAAAACTTGAATTAAAATAATAAAGAAAGGTCAAACTTCAAACTCACTTTAAATCAACTTTGAAAAGTCCAAGTAAATTATCCCAAGTTCAACAAGGTCAAACAAAGTTTGACAAAAAATTTCAGCATTTTTAGAAGTCAAAAACTATTTTAAATCAATTAAAAATGCATAAAAATAACCTAATTGAACTAAAATCTCAAATAAATCTCAAATCAATTAATAAATTGATAAGAATATTTTTCATAGATCTATCATTATTCAAAGAGGTTAAAAAAATATTTTTGTATTTTTTGGATATCAAAAGCTATTTTAAATGAATTAAAAATAACCAGAAAAGAGAAAATTACTAAAAAAATATCAAATGATAAAATAAAAAATATTAAAAATCATTTTTAGAAAGTAGAAATTAAAAGGAGAAGAATGAAATTAGTCCCATAATTTTGGGACCAATAATGAGAGAGATATGAATTTTTAAAAAGAAAGGGAATTAAAATAATAAAATGAAAATAGAAATCAGAAAATAGAAATTGGAAAAAACGTGAGCCGTCTGATGATGATTCATTAATTGACGTGGATCATCACACGGCTAAGAAACGCGTGTTCACCATACACGCTGGTCAAACGTGACACACCATGCCATTAAATAGGTCATAACATTGGACGTGTGTGATTGAATCTGGAAACATGAATGGACGGTTCTGATCACATCTGGAGACCAGACGGTGGCCAGCGCCACCGTCTTCTTCTACCAAACTCCGGCCAAATAAAAAATTGTAGAAATGAAAAAGGTAACCAAATAGCACGATCCAAGCATCAATCGAGAGTTGGGGTGATGTACATCACCCCTGTACCACTCAAATCCATTCTAGATCTCTATGTTGAGAGAAATCAGAAGTGGAAAATCTGTGGTGTTCATATGAACTTCATGATTTTCAAAAATTAAAAACACAGCAATGTTGCCTCTATGCAGAGGACTTCAGATCACACAACAACAATGAGAATTGAACACTATACAAGTAGATTCGAAGAAGATAACAGTTGGTATGAACCTTTGATTTGCAAGG
The DNA here is from genome assembly GCF_024323335.1 of Lathyrus oleraceus. Classification (NCBI taxonomy): domain Eukaryota; kingdom Viridiplantae; phylum Streptophyta; class Magnoliopsida; order Fabales; family Fabaceae; genus Lathyrus; species Lathyrus oleraceus. The sequence continues at coordinate 212,075,597 of NC_066582.1, forward strand.
CTTTGAGTCACAATTCTTGGATGCAGTTGCTTACAGTTGACACTAGAGATCAAGGAGATGAAGGTTTAGGAACTTTAAGATCTGAAAATTGATCAATGAAATCAAATCTCAGATCTGAAAAATTTGAAGAAAGATGGATCAGTTCCTTTAGTGATGGCTGGGATTTCAGTTGAGCAGCAATTGGGGCGCCATTAGGTTGAAGAAATGAAGAGCATTGGCCTTGTATTTATAGGAGAATGCATGATCAAAATTCTTGCATGAATGGAAAGGGCCTCCATGCATGGGCCTGTACAGGCGCATGGAGGGCCCAATTCCAACTAGAATTGAAAGTTGATGCATGATGAAAGCAAAATGGACGTGCAGATTTAGAAGTAGCAGCTCATGCAAGGCAATTTAAATGATTTTCAAAAAATACACTATTAGGTTCAAGCCTTCGAAAATGCCATGTCAAAAATGGAAACACCGCCTTATGAGTAATGGTTGGAAAGCTTATTGCATAAGGATCATTTGTTATGTTGATCAAAATTCCATTTGAGCCTTGGAAATTGATGAAAATTGGACATGAAGTGTAGGGTGCAAAACATGCATATGTGAGATTTTCAAAATTGGCCAAAGTTCAAGCCCTTCTGTCTCAATGATCCAAGCTCCAAATGACAAAATCTTCAACCTGAAAGTTGTAGATATTTTTAAGGCACTAAATTTGGACCTAAATTTTGAATCATTTGGATTTTTTATGAAGATGTTATGAGCACTTGAAGTTGGACCTTTTCACATTTCAATGCATTTGGTTCAAAGTGACCTATAATGTTTTGCATTATCACATGTATTTATTTTGAGATTTTGAAATTTTTCTCAACATAACATTTGAACTATACATTTTAAGCTTTCCAATTCATTTTATCCCACCTCAAAATCATGAAAAATGAATGAGTTATGTTCTAGGGAAGCTGACCCAAAATTAGGGTTTCAGTCAAAATGACCTATAATGCCTTGGGATGGATGATGACCTTCCAAGCTCCAAATAATTTTTTTATGAACATGAACGTTGTTCATATGGTCTTTAAGAACATTTTTTCTCTTAGGTTCATCTCCATTTGACAAACACATAAAAAGTTGGATCTCAGTGTATTACAAAATAGTCAGATGAATTGACTGATCAACTTCTCAAGTCCACACCTCATATTTTGATGAATTGATGATTGAGGAAACTCAATTAAGTTAAAATATGCATGAAATGATGAATGAAAGAACTTCCCTTGATTGTCTTTGACCATGGGTTGAGATTGCTTCATGAGCAAGGCACAGTTGATGAACAAATGAATTAGGGTTTCCTTGGGAAACAAGCCTTAAACCCTTTGATTTGCTTTGATTAAAATGATGAATTGAGACACTTGGGAGGCATATTTGATGGATTAGATATTTGGTAACCATTGTCATGCTTGCTTTCATCTTCTTTTGGCCATATCAATGCACATAAGATCTCCTAGAAGCTTTAGACCTTGTCACTGCTCAAGCTACAAACAAGAGATGTTAGTGACATATTTTTGTGCTTTTTGGTTAGTAAATAAAATGAGAAAAGCAATAATATACAATTCAAGCATGCTTGGTGATCTCAAACCAACTCACAAGGGATCCCACCCCAAAGGTAAGGAGCCAAGATGCTTATGATCCTTGAGGCAATGTAAATGCAATGTTATGGTGCCATGAGGGATCTTAGGGTCAGAATTGGGGTCTTACAGATGCCCCTATTTAAGGTCATTCTAGCTGGAGAAGTGAAGGTTAAAAATTTTCGTCTCGACGAGGTAGAATGGACTTAAATAATAGCAAAGAGACGAATTTTGATCCCTAAGAGACCTCATGATGCAAATGTATGTATGCAAAAGGTAATACTCTGCGGAGATATGTGTCCACAAAGAAGAAAAGGAATCAGAAGAAACTGAAAATCCAATAGTGTAATACACTCAATGGGACAGAGACTCTGGGGACTCTCATGGGGATAAGAAAGGGAATAAAATGCGTGAGCAGGTCACGACTTAAGACTTACTGAGAGACACGAGAGAAATTCCATGAAAATAAATCAATGGACGGGCTCGAGCTGACTCAAAGGTGCATGTATTGGGGAATATGCCAATACAACAAAATTATCCATAAAGGATGCTTCGGATGAAAAATTCAGACTCAGATGGGGGATATGCACTAAGGGAATTCACTGGGGAATGTCCAAACAGGACTCATATGAGAAAACAACAAGATGAGGTATTACCGGTTACTGGGTAATAAGCTCAAGGAGACATTTGATCGAAACATTGGTATAAAAGTGAGAGAACAACATGCTCGGGGAGAATGAATATCTAAGACCGGTATAAGGGTGAGAGATATCAAACATCCAAAATCATCTGAGGGAGACCTAAAAAGGTATGTTTCATCTCAGGAAATCTGACTCCACATGGGACAAAAAGTCATAATAGGGAGCAGAAGGGAAGGAAAACCAGGGATACCGATTACTGGGCATATAATAGGTGACTAACCAAGCGTGAATTGGGGAATATTTCCAAGACACTCATCATCCGAAGGGAGGGATAAAAAAGCAAACTCGATTACTGGATGGGCATTCGACTCCACAAAGAGGATACGAATCTTACTCGACTGGGAAAGAACAAAAGACTTCGACCAAAGAGCGCATGAGATATATTATCTATTACGTCAGAACGTAGATAATATACTCGCATGGAGGATTATCCACAACCGGTTACTGGGTTAACAAAGGATAAATCGCCCGAAAAGAAAGGGCATCGGGATACTGAATACTAGGTATAAAATGATGACCAATCAGAGGAAGAACCTGTTAGACTATGGCACAGATCTAGAAGGGGGGGGGGGGGGTTGAATAGATCCCAATTAAAAACTTGAGTCGGCGCTACCAATTTAAAATTGGTTTTGAAAATTTGTTTTATGTGCGGAAGCGGCCGAGGAAAAATATAGTCTAAAAGGAACCGTTATTGGAAAACCGGATATGCGTTAAGCTAATGGATTAGAGATAAAGTGAAATACGAATCAGTACACTATTTGCACAATCAATGATATGTTTCACTCACTAGGATTCCTAGTTCCAATGATCCAAATACCAAATCAAACTAGATACAAACTTAAGACAACTTTGGTTTAGGCAAATTATCAAACACTTGGTGTGCATAAACACTCCAAGTGATATTTGTGTTGAGTAAGTAATTCAAATTGATCTAGTACAATATACTATTGTACTTTGGGTTCAAAAACAGAGTTTTAATCTCTTACTCAATTAATATCAATGTTTGGTAAAAGTGCTTAAACTAAAATCACTTAATTTTTAAGCTGAAAAACAATTATGCAGAAAATTAAAGAAGACGCAGATTTGATGAGGCAGTTCCCCCGCCGTCCTCGCTTCGGGGTACGTCTGCCCTCAATTCTAAAATTAGAATTGAGATGATTTGATAGATATCACCTGTTGAATTTAATCGTTTATACAAGGATTGCAAAGCAAGTAAACAACTGAACTCTCAAGATGTTGAATGTTGCTTCCTCTCCTTGTTCCTTGATTCAAGATGAATCAAGCCCTTCGATCGTTATTGCTAGACCTCCGATTCCATCCCCTTTGTTGAATAACCTTCCGTTCTTCAAACCCTCAGCCTGGCTGATCTCAGCTGCAACGAATCGAACCTGAATTCTTCCTTTCACTATCACTGAATCCGCTACTAGATTGACGAAGACTTCCTCTTCTCAATCACCTTCGCTCAGTTGAAACTTGATGAAGAAATTCGTCCAAAAACCCCCAAACACAAACCAGTCTTGGAGGACAAAACCCTAACGGTTTTATTCAAGAAAGAACCTGCCACAAGCTTCAACCCGAACCGGATTCTCCAATCTCAGCTTCGAACCTTATCACCTTTAACCGATCACGAAGCACATCAAAAATGGTTGTGTGTAGTTGATGTGTTGTGAAATGTTGAAGATGAAGATGATGAATCTTGGACACCTATTTCACTCTTTCTTGTTTCCTTGAACACTTGAAATCAATTTGACAAATGTTAGTTGATAAAAGTAATTTGACTTCTATTTATAGTAACCAGCTTACCAACCAAAAATAACAGCTTTTCAAACAATGGAGAATACTCAGAAAACTGAGTTTACGCACGAGCGGTCGACCATAGGTCGGCGTGCGCTGACCCGAGGGAAATGCGCCGACCCCTATGGTCGACTCAAGTATTCCATGAGCTGACCCGTGGGAAATGCGCCGACCTCTATGGTCGACTCAAGTATTCCATGAGTTGACACGTGGCCAACTACACTATGCCATGCGCCGACCTGTGGTCGACTCAAGCAACCATGCGCTGACCAGTCACCAACTGGTCTGTGTTATGCGCTGACCCGTGGCTCATGTGCTGACCCTTGCGGTCGACTCAAAGCCTGCAAACCTGCAAAAATTCGTATTTTTGTGGTTTTCATGCATTTCGTCATGATCACATTTTATCCACATATGTTTTATGAAATATAGCAGTTTTAGATAATCATAGAGAAGGATATGATAGGTGATATGTTGCATTTGTTTGTAGACGTGGAATCGACAATGTCGATTCATCTGTGATGGTCATTTGTCATCATCGAAACTTGTGATTGTATGTTGTCTGACAATTTGCCCTTACATACTCCCCCTTTTTTATGATGACAACCTGTGCAGAGCCAAGGAGACAAACAACATGCAGTATTTACCCATTATGCACACTCCCCCTTTCTTTTGTAACCTAAGGCTATATATTTGCAAAACCTGCAAAACCGACTGTTAATTGGTGAACATTTTGGCTGCTTAATTGGTGAACATTTTGGCTGCTTGCTTGTACTCTTCTCCCCCTTTGACAACATCAAAAAGAGACAAGGAATGATTATTCAACGTAACATAAAATACAACAGGAAATAACACTATCAGATAACAATATCACACCAAATATCATTACTGAACGATAATCATTAATTAAAAGAAGAAAAACATTAAAATTAATATTTGCACAAACAAGCATTACAAAGAATTTAATACATTCAAACAACAAACGAATTCAGATGCATATGCAGGTCTAAGTCCTAATGGCGGTGTCCTGGATGGTAACAGATATTCGGGTTTGTGTAGGGGTCAGCCAGAGATGATATTTGTTCAGCAATACCGCCAAGATACTTGAGACTCACGTCGACCGATCATTCGTGACGTTCAAACGCTTCGGTAAATGCAGTATACCGTTCATTCATGCTTGTAGAAAGGTTATCAAGCCTTTCATTTTGCGCTTGAATTTGGCTGCTAATATGAGCATAGCGCTCATCCTGAGTTTGCATGAAGGATTGTTGTGCCAGCTGCATATTTCGCATCATATCCAACAATTCTGAGGAGTTTGCGTGCTGTGGAGGAGACGGAGGAGATTCTTCATCATCCTGGTGATACGGCTGGTAGAATTGACGTTGAGTTGACCAGCCCGTATGTTGACATTCACCCCAGCCACCCCAGATGGGGATATCTTCTTCAATTGAATGTGAATGCTGAACCCAAGCAGAGTCTGAGTAGTCATGAGTGTCAACACGTGGAGGACTATTATCTCCACCATGATGATCAAAGGCTTGCCCGGCTTCCTCTTCTTCATTTTCCTCTTCATCTTCTTCTTCTTCACTTTCATCACTGTCATCATCTACTGCAACAGGCGCAGGAACATTTCCTCTTCGAACAAACTTGTACATTCTCCGCTCATCACACAAAAAATATCCCATCATAGATAGAGTTTTTGGGCTGAACTCTTTGTCAGATGAGATGGAAGTGTACGGAAAGGACGGATGATTAACGTCAGCTGCAGTAAGGACCTCTTGAATGAAAGATTCGTAAGCAAGAGCCTTTCCTCGTCCGGAATCACGTAGACTAAACATCCTACTGGCAGTGTAGTAGGGCCAGTTGATTTTCTGCTTATTCTTCAGAATGTACATGAGATGAACCTCAGCCTGTTCAACTCTGGAGAGACCACCTTTCTTTGGTCGCAGGATGCGTGAAACAATCCACTGAAGAATCCTTTCTCCTATTTTCAGCTTGCCGGCAGTGACAGTTCGTGGGAACGCGTCACTGTTCACAATATGATCAGGGTATGGTCGTTTCAGCATGTCGTTCAACGCACTCTTAAACTCGTAACCTTCTATTTGGTGAGAGTCAGTTACCTCAGCTAGAGGATTTTCAGCATCATCCAATGACATATCAAAATATTGGTTCCAAACATTTGACTTAAACGATACCTTTGTCGTGCCGATTCTGGAGTAAAACTTGTGCCCGCGAAACTTATCATGAAGGCCGGCGTAGAAAACTCGGACTAAGTATTCGCTGTATTTAGCATTGCATTCCAAGAATTTGACAATGCCTTGATGCTGTAGCAGAGCCATGATTTCTACGAGGTGCATGCGTTCGGCGGTAAGCTTGTAGAACGCATGTTGTCGAACAACTCCTCTTTTGCCGATATCTTTGTTGAAGGATTCGACGCGAGCCGGTAGAACTAGCGACACAGCGGAGATGGGTAGAGATGCAGCGGATGATTCTCGGGATCTCTTGCCGGTAGGTCTGCGAGATGTGGAAGCCATTTGAGCAGGTTTGAAACTTAGTGTGTGTGGGTAGAGGGTTTTTGAGAGTGATTTTGCTAGAGAGAGGTTTTTCCCTATTTGTAGAAGAAGTTAGGGTTTTGGGAAGATGAAAGATCAAGGGACAGTAGACACTAGGTAGATGTAGGTTACAAGGTAGTGGGTAGTTTGAAAGGTAATGGAATGTAAATGCACATTTAATGATGGTTTTTGAATGTAGATGCATGAGAAGGTTTAAATTTTTCTGCAGAAAAACAGAATTTTTGAGCGATGCGTCGACCATACCTCTGCATGCGTCAACGCATACTGTTTGGTTTTTGAAAAATCAAAAAAAATGTTAAGTGTGCGTCGACCATAGCCCTGTTACGGTCGGCTCATACAGGAAAAATTTCAGTTTTACATTTTTCTGCACATACGTTGACAAGTTTGATGCATAATTAGAATGCCCTACAACAATAAACATCCAAAGAGATACATCATGCATATATATACAATATTATTATGTAGTGTAGCTATTTAACCATGAAACTTTCCAGAGAGAGAGAGAGAGAGAAGGGAACAGTATCACCTTGATGCCTGAGTAACTTGATGAACAATAAACTTGTGCTTGCAACAACATGAACTTGTTAGAAGTACAAGATTATAGTCTTAAATGGAATAAGGTAAAACAGCAGATTATAGTGCCCGTTCCGAAATATTGAGAATACCAAGTTCTCGCCGGATATGAAAGAAAGGTTCAGTGGCTAGCGGCTTTGTGAAGATGTCCGCTAGTTGATTTTCAGTATTAACATGTTCAAATACAATGTCACCTTTCTCTACATGATCCCGAAGAAAGTGGTGTCGAATTTCGATATGTTTGGTGCGAGAATGCAGCACAGGATTCTTGGTAAGATTAATGGCACTTGCATTGTCACAAAAAATGGGAATACGTTCAAGTTTGAGGTTAAAATCCAATAGTTGTTGCTTAATCCATAGGATTTGAGCACAACAACTACCAGCGGCAACGTATTCCGCTTCGGCGGTTGACAAAGCAACTGAAACCTGTTTCTTGCTATGCCAACTGACCAAAGAGTTTGAAAATAAGTGACAAGTGCCACTGGTGCTTTTCCTATCCGATTTGCAATCGGTAAAATCGGAATCGGAGAAACCTACCAATGAATAATCATTACCTTTGGAATACCATAGTCCATACTTCGGAGTACCGGATAGGTATCGAAGTATTCGTTTGACAGCTTTTAGATGGGATTCCTTGGGACATGATTGATATCTTGCGCACATGCATACGCTAAACATAATATCGGGACGAGAAGCAGTAAGATAAAGGAGTGATCCAATCATACCTCTATACCGTTTTATATCTACTTCCTTACCGTCTTCATCTTTGTTCAAGTTTGTACACGTTGGCATGGGGGTGTCAATGGCCTTATCTTTTGCCATGTCAAATCTCTTGATTAGGTCCAAACAGTACTTTGTCTGGCTCACGAAAGTTCCTTCTTTGAGCTGTTTAATTTGCAAACCGAAAAAGTATGTGAGCTCCCCCATCATACTCATCTCGAATTCGCCCTGCATAAGGTCTGAAAATTCTCTCACAAGATTCATGTTAGTAGACCCAAATATGATATCATCTACATAAATTTGCACTAATATCAAGTGCTTTCCTTGACGTTTAATGAAGAGGGTTGTGTCAACCTTTCCTCTTGAGTAACCTTGGTCGAGTAAGAATTTGCTTAGTCGCTCATACCAAGCTCTAGGAGCTTATTTGAGGCCATACAAAGCCCTTTTCAGTTTATAAACATGATCAGGATACTCATGGGATTCGAAACCCGGAGGTTGTGCAACGTAAATCTCTTCATTTATGTGTCCGTTAAGGAACACACTCTTAACATCCATTTGGAATAGTTTAAAGTCTTTCGCACAAGCGAAGGCAAGGAGAAGGCGTATAGCCTCGAGTCGGGCAACCGGCGCATAAGTTTCCTCATAGTCGATGCCTTCCTCTTAGTTATACCCTTACGCGACTAAACGCGCCTTATTACGGGTTATTACCCCGTTTTCGTCCAGCTTGTTCCTAAACACCCATCGGGTGCCGATTACTCGATGATCTCGCGGAGGAGGGACAAGGTCCCAAACCTCATTTCTGGTGAACTGATTAAGTTCCTCCTGCATTGACAAAAACCAGTGTTCATCGAGTAAGGCTTCTTTAGGGTTTTTAGGTTCCATTTGCGAAACGAAAGCAAAGTGATAACATAAATTACTTAGCTTAGATCGAGTTGTAACACCCTTTGAGATATCTCCGAGAATGTTGTCAATTGGATGGTCTTTGGAAGACTTCCAAGCTTGAGGGAGATCATCGTTTGAAGGCGGATGAGCTACCTCGGTTTCATCATGGTGTACATCTTTATCCTCCTCAATTTTGACTTTGTCGGGTTGATCAATTCCCGGCTCGCCACCTTTGAGTATGTCTTCGGTAGATGTACCTGCACCATGAAAAACACTACCCTTTCCGACGTTTCTCGGATTGGATTCATCAAAAGTGACATGTACAAACTCTTCTACAGCAAGTAATCGTTTGTTGTATATTCTATATGCTTTGCTAGATTGAGAGTATCCGATGAAGATACCTTCGTCGGCCTTGGAATGGAATTTTCCCAAGTTTTCCTTTCCATTATTCAATACGAAACATTTGCAACCAAAAACATGTAGGTGAGAAACATTTGGCTTTCGCCCTTTTAAAAGCTCATACAGTGTTTTATTTAGAATGGGGCGAATGAGCACCCTATTCAGAACATAACAACCCGTACTAATGGCGTCGGCCCAAAAATATTTCGGTAAGCCACTTTCGTTGATCATTGTTCTTCCCAATTCTTCCAAAATTCAATTTTTACGCTCCACAACCCCATTTTGTTGAGGAGTACGTGGAGCGGAGAAGTTATGATCAATACCATGGTTACCGCAATATTCTTCAAATAAGTGATTTATGAACTCACCCCTATGATCGCTTCTAATTGCAACAATGTTTGTATTTAGTTTATTTTGGGAAAGCTTAGCAAATCGTTCAAAGGCGGCGAACGTATCGCTCTTGCTTACTAAAAAAATAGTCCAACAAAATCGAGAAAAGTCGTCCACTATTACGAAACCGTAATAGTTCCTCCTAGACTTTTAATCCTAGATGGCCCAAATAAATCCATATGAAGAAGCTCGAGAGGTCTCGTTGTTGAAACGATATTTTTGGATTTAAATGAGATCCTCGTTTGCTTCCCCTTTTGACAAGCATCACAAAGGTGATCCTTGGTGAATTTTATTTTGGGGAGACCTAAGACTAGATCTTTTGAGACTACTTTATTTAGTAAATCGAAATTAACATGTGCTAAACGCCTATGCCATAACCATGAATCTTCACTCATTGTTACAAGGCATTTGTCACTTGTTAACGATACTTCACTTAAGTCAAGCATATAGACATTGTTCACACGCAGGCCATTAAACATACTCTTCTTATCATCATTATGTACAATTTTGCAACAATCTTTTGAAAACGATACATTGTATCCTTTGTCACATAATTGACTGATGCTAAGTAGATTGTGTTTAAGACCTTCGACAAGCAATACATCAGAAATAGTAGTGGAAGAAGGGTTACCTACACTACCTTTACCAAGTATTGCTCCACGGTTGTTGTCACCATAAGTTACATATCCCTTCTTCTTAGCCACGAAGTCAAAGAAGAGTGATATGTCTCCTGACATGTGCCTTGAGCATCCACTGTCGAGAACCCATCTTCTCTCGGTAGTCTCGAGGCATTGTACCTATGGCAATATAATTAACAAGAGAAGGTACCCAATGGCTTATTGGGTCCTGAATGGTGAGGAACGAAATGGTTGCATTTGGGCAGCCATTGATAAATGCCTTTAGGAACTAATAATCTCCTAAACCTACATTTAGCAATGGAGTGGCCTTTCTTGCAACAATAAAGACAAGAGAAATTTACATTTTGATTGCTTTTGCTATCTTCATCCTTTATAACATATTTGTATTTTTGATATGGATTAACCATACTTTTTCGAAAGTTTGATTTGTCGATAGCAAAGGTAATCTTGGGCTCAAGAGCCTTGTCAAGTTTGGCCTTTAGGTTTCTTACCTCACCTTGCCAAATATAACAAGTATCACACCCAAAGTTGATCATCCTACTTCTAAGGTCCTCACAACTTGTTTTTGTGCTTTCCACTATAGAAGCTTTAAGTGCCTCAAGTTTCCTTTCAGATTCTTGAATTTTATGTTCCAAATGAGAAAAAAAATTCTTATTTGAGGCAAGCCTTTTAAAGGCCTCTTTCGCTTCACAGTGTAAAGTATCAAAAGCAGTTTGCAATTCATGATGAGACATACTAGAGGATTTTTCATATTTAGCATGTCGTACCTGTTTCTTCTTGTTCTTTTGATGAGCAGAGAGACATAGGTTTGCATTTTCATCTTCATCACTAGAACTTTCATCATTGGAGGAGTCGCTGTCGCTTTCCCAAGTTATGTATGCTCTCCTTGGCTTTGATGATTTCTTGCGTGATTTGTATGATTCCTTTTCCTTTGTCTTCTTGTTCATCGGACAGTCTGGTTTGTAATGACCCGGCTTTCCACACGTATAGCACGACCCTCTAGTCATTTTACCTTTTGAGTCATCACTTTTAGAGCACCTAGATTGTTTCCGGAAGTTTACCAAGTTCTTCTCGGAGTGTTGGATGTCGTTCTTTCTCACGTAACGATTGTAGCGTTTAACGAACAGCCCCATATCTTCGCTCTTGTCCTCTTCTTCTTCGTCGCTTGATGAATAATCACTTTGCTCTTTTGCTTGAGACTTCGAGGAGGAAGTCTTTAGAGCTATCTGTAGCACCTCAAATTTGCACCTACCTTTTGTACATACATTCTCATATTAGGTCATTAACATAACATGGTTCATTGCATAACATTGCATTGTCTTTTACCCAAGTGCAAGTCCAGCTGACAAATTAGGTCAAACTGGTCAGGAGATCAGGTCAAACAAGCAAGCATGTGCCATTTCCATTGAGACAAAGCCCTAGGGCTGGTTTATCAAGTTCATATGGTCTAAGGATTATTTTGAAGTGATTTGGCCAAAGATTGGATGATCAAAGCTCAACAGTCAAGCTGAATTTCTTCAGAAACCCTAGAAAGTAAACTATGGTCAACTGTGCTTGAATTTATGGATTTCAAGGTGGGAGATGGTTTGAAAGGGTTCATTCATGTCCATACAAGTCTCATTTGACATTTCAAAGATCAAGATTGGAGAAAATAAAGTCAGACAAAAAGTTTCCAAAAATGGCAGGTGACCTATAATTGGAAACTGCCAAAAATAGAAAGTTTTTCTCCTCAAATTTACATCATCATACAAGCTTCAAATGAAATTTTGTCCAACATGAAAGTTGAAGATCTTGCTCTCACCTTTCCAAAAAGTCCAAGAACACCCATTTCTCATTTATGGTTGGCAAGTTATGATCAAATCATTTTCAGAAATGTTTGAACTTCAAAGTGGCATATCTTCCAAACCATTTGGCCAAATTGGGTGAGGTTTTTTGCTACAAGTCACATTTGATATGCTCTATCCAAATCCTTCATCACAATTTACAAAAAATCATCCAAGCAAAATGGCCTTTTTCCAAGTGCATGAATTGAAAAAGAGAGAGGTGAAAAAATGAACTTTCAAATTAACCATTTCCAATGCTTTTTACCAATTGCAATTGTCCAGAAATCAAATTTGGGGCATGCCTAAGCCCATTTTCGTGCATTAACATGCACCCCATGCATTATTGGTTGGTTTTTAGCAAAATGACCAAAACACCTTCATTTGAGCTAAATGCAATTACCATTTTCACTAACCACACTTAAGCATTGCTAATCAGAGTATATAGTGCACATTTTCAGTCTGAAAACCCTAGCCACAACACACAAATCAGATCTGAAAATCATTTCCTCTCAAAATTCTCATTCTTCATTTTGGAACTTTTCTGAAAAATCTCAAAGGAATTCGTGCCTTGGTCCATTGATTCACCATCTATCATCATTGTTGAGGCCATTGCAAGCCTTGTTCCACAACTGTAAGGCCAAGATAACTACTGTTCCATTAAGCTTTCTCTCATGGCAGTTCAAATTTTGAGCTAAATCAAGGCAGCTGAGCTCCAAATCCATTGTTCATTCATCATCTGGGACATCATTGTTCGTCTGTTTATACTTTCCACGGCCAGAAAACCATCATTTCATCACTGCTCTTCAAATCAAGTAAACTTTCGAACCTCTTTATTTTCAAAATCATGCTATGCTTATTAAAGATCCTTCTATGCTGATTGCAATGAGCTTTAAATCGTGGAAAATGGTTGAGAATTGAAAGAGAAACATTGAATCTAAGTTTGGTTGTCAAATATGTTTTTGCTTATTTCTCTCTTGATAGTTTGAGTTAGTGTAAATGAATGTTGGAATGTTGATGTACACTGCAAGATGAGTTGATTGGTATGTCGCTTTTTGATTTTGGTGGAACAATGTTCTTGCTGGAAATCACGATGATGAACACACATAAACCCTAAAAATATGAACCCAGGCCCGTGTTTAATCGTGTTTGATGAAGTTTGCATGTGTTTCCAAGTTTCTGGGCCATGTAGCGAGTAGCTGAGCGCCACCTCACTAAGTGAAACGCAGCGTTTCACTTAGTGAGTCCTAATATTACCAAATTGCCACGGCCGGTTTATTAAATCATTTATTTCATTATTTATTTCATTTTGGCATGGCAACTTAGAAAAATCATAAGTTCTTCATTTTTAATCCAATTTTGATGGGATTTTTTGTGGATTGCTTCCCTTGATCTCTAGTTTTTTATGGTGATTTTTCCAGATTTTTTGCACGTGTAGATTTTTAAATGTGCTAGGGTTTGTTCATGTGTGTCCATTTTGTGTATGTCTTGCCAAATTGCTTGTGAAATGATGATACATGATCCAATGCCTCTCAAATTTTTTGTGCTTAAACTAGACATGTTCATGGTGATTTTGGTGTAGAGTTTGTAATTTTATCATTGCTGGTTGTGGAGATATGATTTTTTGAATAGGGGTGTGACAATTTGTGTCACACCATGCATGTCCAACTTCATGATTTTAATTACCATGCTTAATGAACTCAAATTGGTTTGGATTTTTGCATGAAGACACTTGTGCATGTTGGGAATATGTGTGAATTTTTCTGGAATTTTTGAATGCATTTCCTATTTGATTGACAATTTCTCCCCTGTTTGACCAAATTGTTGACTTTTGTGACACATGATGCCATATGATTTGTGAAATTCTCATGATTAATTGGATGGACTTGAAATTTGACATGTGCATTATAGACATCTTAAAGTTTATCATGGTTTTAGTCCCATTCATTTATCATGTGTTGTTTCTGTTTTATGATTAAATGAAGTTGGTGCATGTTTTGATGCTTTGTATGAGTATGCTTGAACTTGCTTTAACTTTCTGATTTTCATTGACCTACTTCCTTTGATCCAAATGAGCTGAAATTTGGTATGCCTATCATGTTGTGGATGATGTTTGATCATGAATTATTTGAGGATTTATTGAAATGTTTGTGATTGGATTTGAGTTGAGTCATTCTGTTGACTTCTTTGAGGTTCTATATGCCATGCTTTGACCTAATTTGCTTGTGAAATGATAATGGTAAATGATATGAATGTGAAACTACTTGGGTTTGCTTCTTGATTGATTTGTCTTGACTTTGGACACTTGTCCCTTGCTGTTTTAAATTTGTTATCTCCTTTTGACCCTAGGCTTGTCCTAGTGGTCTTGTTACTCATGTTTAAGTTTGGTTTTTCAGGTTAAGCAACAAATGCTTCAAAGAGATTAATACAAGTTAAATGAGTTTGATTGTTTATCATGAACTAACTTGTTTGTTTTGTAGGTTGCTTAGCTCACTTGTTATGAGCTTGTGCTTTGCACATATGCTTGACTGTGTTGTCTGTTGGCTTATGCTGTTTGTTTTAACTTTGTGTCTGGTATACTAATTGTGTTTGACTGATTTCAGGTACATTAGTTGCTAGTAGTTCTTTGTGAACTTTGCTTTGCTTTGCTTGATAGCAATTTGCATTGAGGTATAATTTCCTTACTCCATGTAGTCTGGAAGACCTGGCCTGTTACTTGGCCAGGCACCTGTCCGAAGTCCTCCTTAAGAGGCAATGTTTGTGACTGTTTACCTTTGTCCTTGTACATATTCAAAGACCTCCTAAGTGAAGAGGCATTGGCAGATACCAGGGATGTGCAATCCATCCCCTGCTATTCTGTGTGTCATCTGCTTTGCTCACACCACTGTGTTGATGCATTGCAGATACTAACCCAAGATCTTGTACAATTGTACATTGAGTCAGTGTCACATGTGTAGAAGGGTTCCCACTTTCTGAACCCACACATTCTTGTCTTAAGCTCTCCCAGGCCAGGGATAAGAGCTGTGAAGTCTCATCTTCACTCACCTTTCATCAGCTTCACCCTAACTCTCAATGTTAGGGTTAAGAGCTAACATTACCCTGTTATAGTGGTTTATTTGTTGAGGTTGATATGACCCCTCGACTAAAACCTAACCTTGATTGAGCCCATTGATTGCATATAGTGTGTGCTACTTGTGCTTGTGTGTTTGTTTTTAGCTTGCTTCCTGTGCAAGTTAGGTTTAGTTTGGCTTGCTTCCTGTGCAAGTTAGCTAGAAACCTTGACTTAGGGATGAATTTGCATGATAACATCTAGGCTCGAGTCGTAGTCTCCCTAGTTGTGTCTCCCTCTGTTATCTGGTTAGGCTAGTCCTGTGTCCCTCTGTAGGGGAACTACGTCGCCCTGATCCTCATACCAGATGAGGTACGTAGGCAGGAGATGAGCAGATCTCTCCGGGCGCCTGTGTCTTTGTTTTGTGTTGTTGTGTGCTTGGAAGTTGATGTAAGTCCATCGAGTGGCATTCGGGTTCTAGTGTGGGTTTGTTGGTTCGGATGCTGATGTAAGTCCAGTGATTGGCATTCGGGCTCCACGTTTGCCTTCGCCTGTGTTTGTTTGTGTGCGTGTTAGCCGAGCTACGAATGCTCTGATTCTCCTTCGTCCGAGGAGATACGTATGCATAGGATGCGATATCCTAGCGAGCATGTGTCGTTTCCCCAGTCCGAACTACTTCGACTCTGATGTCTATGCCTGATAGACTAAGTAGGCCCAGGATGCGATATCCTGCCGAGTCAGTCTTGTTTGTTTTCTTGTGTCTCTTTCAGCCAGTGTGTGTGCGTTTGAGCAGTGATTTTAGCAACCATTTTCCTTCCTATTGTGCGTGGATCCCGTCGAGTACGACGGATGCGTAGGGGTGCTAATACCTTCCCTTCGCATAACCGACTCCTGATCCCATTCTCTTTGGTCGCGAGACCCTGTCTTTTCCAGGTTTACTCTGAGCGTTTCCTTTCCCTCTTTTGGGATAAATAACGCACGGTGGCGGCTCTGTTGTTCTTGTTTTCCCGCCGGTTTTTCGCGTAATGCGACACTATCGACTTCTTTTCACTCACCTTTGCTTTGTCCTTCTTATCTTTCTTTTCATGTTGTTCTAGGCTTAAGAGTACTTGTTCGTGCTCTTGTAGTTTGCCAAATAATGTTGTCAAGTCTAATGTGGTAAGATCATTTGCTTCTTTGATGGCGGTCACTTTCGGCTGCCATTCCCTGTTAAGACATCTTAAGATCTTATTAATAGCAACATCATTGTAAACAGGCCTACCAAGTGAATGTAATCGATTGATGAGATGAGTGAATCTCTTTTGCATGTCAGCAATGGTTTCCCCTTGCTCCATGAAAAAGAGATCAAACACTTGTGTTAGTGTGTTGATTCTTGCCAACTTAACATCGTTCGTCCCCTCACGGGCAACTTGTAGTGAATCCCACATGGCCTTAGCAGTAGGACAATGGGATACACGATAGTATTCATCTACACCTAATGAGGATATTAGGATATTTTTGGCTTTCCAATCATAATTGTATTTCTTTTCATCATCATCGGTCCATTGTGCTTCGGGCTTAGGCACTAATTCATTATTCTCATTGGTCATGGTTATTTCAATTGGACCATTGAGAATAACGTTCCATATTTTTCTATCTATGGAGTTTATGTGCACCCGCATGCAGTCTTTCCAATAACTATAATTTTCACCATTGAAAACGGGAGCTCTATTATAAGCCCCTTTAGGTTCGTTAGCCATTTTCTATCAAAGTTATATTTTGAAGCACGGAGTGAACCGGAGCTCCTGATACCACTTGTTAGACTATGGCACGGATCTAGATAGGGGAGGGGGGGTTGAATAGATCCCAATTAAAAACTTGAGTTGGCGCTACCAATTTAAAATTGGTTTTGAAAATTTGTTTTAAGTGCGGAAGCGGCCGAGGAAAAATATAGTCTAAAACGAACCGTTATTGGAAAACCGGATATGCGTTAAGCTAATGGATTAGAGATAAAGTGAAATACGAATCAGTACACTATTTGCACAATCAATGATATGTTTCACTCACTAGGATTCCTAGTTCCAATGATCCAAATACCAAATCAAACTAGATACAAACTTAGGACAACTTTGGTTTAGGCAAATTATCAAACACTTGGTGTGCATAAACACTCCAAGTGATATTTGTGTTGAGTAAGTAATTCAAATTGATCTAGTACAATATACTATTGTACTTTGGGTTCAAAAACAGAGTTTTAATCTCTTACTCAATTAATATCAATGTTTGGTAAACGTGCTTAAACTAAAATCACTTAATTTTTAAGCTGAAAAACAATTATGCAGAAAATTAAAGAAGACGCAGATTTGATGAGGCAGTTCCCCCGCCGTCCTCGCTTCGGGGTACGTCTGTCCTCAATTCTAAAATTAGAATTGAGATGATTTGATAGATATCACCTGTTGAATTTAATCGTTTATACAAGGATTGCAAAGCAAGTAAACAACTGAACTCTCAAGATGTTGAATGTTGCTTCCTCTCCTTGTTCCTTGATTCAAGATGAATCAAGCCCTTCGATCGTTGTTGCTAGACCTCCGATTCTAGCCCTTTTGTTGAATAACCTTCCATTCTTCAAACCCTCGGCCCGGCTGATCTCAGCTGCAACGAATCGAACCCGAATTCTTCCTTTCACTATCACTGAATCCGCTACTAGATTGACGAAGACTTCCTCTTCTCAATCACCTTCGCTCAGTTGAAACTTGATGAAGAAATTCGTCCAAAAACCCCCAAACACAAACCAGTCTTGGAGGACAAAACCTTAACGGTTTTATTCAAGAAAGAACCTGCCACAAGCTTCAACCTGAACCGGATTCTCCAATCTCAGCTTCGAACCTTATCACGTTTAACCGATCACGAAGCACATCAAAAATGGTTGTGTGTAGTTGATGTGTTGTGAAATGTTAAAGATGAAGATGATGAATCTTGGACACCTATTTCACTCTTTCTTGTTTCCTTGAACACTTGAAATCAATTTGACAAATGTTAGTTGATAAAAGTAATTTGACTTCTATTTATAGTAACCAGCTTACCAACCAAAAATAACAGCTTTTCAAACAGTGGAGAATACTCAGAAAACTGAGTTTACGCACGAGCGGTCGACCATAGGTCGGCGTGCGCTGACCCGAGGGAAATGCGCCGACCCCTATGGTCGACTCAAGTATTCCATGAGCTGACCCGTGGGAAATGCGCCGACCTCTATGGTCGACTCAAGTATTCCATGAGCTGACCCGTGGCCAACTACACTATGCCATGTGCCGACCTGTGGTCGACTCAAGCAACCATGCGCTAACCAGTCACCAACTGGTTTGTGCTATGCGCTGACCCGTGGCTCATGTGCTGACCCTTGCGGTCGACTCAAAGCCTGCAAACCTGCAAAAATTCGTATTTTTGTGGTTTTCATGCATTTCGTCATGATCACATTTTATCCACATATGTTTTATGAAATATAGTCGTTTTAGATAATCATAGAGAAGGATATGATAGGTGATATGTTGCATTTGTTTGTAGACGTGGAATCGACAATGCCGATTCATCTGTGATGGTCATTTGTCATCATCGAAACTTGTGATTGTATGTTGTCTGACAATTTGCCCTTACAGAACCGATCATTACCGACAAAAGGTAAATGAAAGATGACCCGCTGGGGATACATTGACAAAGGCAATGATCCGGGAGATATATCACCGGTTACTGGGAGATATACTCAAAGGGTGAAGGATTATCCATATCGAATATTGGATAAAGATAACCGTCAAAGAGGGGATTACATCTACCAATATTAGGTAGAAAACCACAGAAGAGTAACCGTCATCAATTAGGATGAACAAAATAAGGTTAACTCTGCAAGAGGATAAAACAAGGTTTACAACTACCGGTATGAGGGTAGAAAACCACAAACTCCGCCTGGGGAAAAGATGGACAATTACTGGTTACCGAGCAATCGTTCATCTAGACCGCGGGGAAGTGCAGGGAAAATCTCAAGAAGCCACTCTAGGAACAAACTAGAGAGGCACGATGAAACAAGACTCATCCCTATGAGGATATAACTCAGGGGAGAACTCCATCCCAATATATGTGTTGGGAGGAAACTGAAATAACAGTCATCCACGAGGACATAACTCAGTGGGGAATATGGAAGAAAGGATAGACGCTTTCTGCTCATGGGGCTGACTCTAATGGCTTCTCAATTTGATGGTGGATATTTGGTAGACTATTGGTATATGAACATTGTCTGCTCAAATCACCTAACTAGAAATAAATAATGGTTGATTGATTTTGACTCTAGAAACAAGACAAAGATCAGATGTGATGATGATAAGTATCTTAATGCTGAAGGAATGAGAAATATCAAGGTCAAAGTGAAGAGTGGAAAAATTGATCTGAACAAGGATGTTTGGTATGTTCTTGGCATGAAGAGAAATCTGATGAGTGTAGGTCAAGTAATTGAGAAAGGTTTCTCAGTTACTATGAAGGACAATCTCTTAAAGTTGTATGATTATGATCAGAAGATGATTATGCAATTTGAATAGGGAAGCAACAGAATATTTAAAGTGAATATGGAAATAACTAAAACTAAATGCCTTGCTGCAGAAGGTACTGAAGGTGACAGTGAGTTATGGCACAAGAGATTGGGGCATCTAAATTTTAGAAGCTTAGGGCATTTGAGTTCTAAGAAGATGATACATGGCATTCCTAAGATTGTGAAGCCTGAGAAGTCATGTGAGATATGCATGAAAGGCAAGCAACCTAGATTGTCATTTGCATCAGAAGTGGCTCCAAAAGCAAAACATGTTTTGAGTAGTGTATTATGATGTATGTGGACCATTTGAAGTACCTTCACTTGGAGGAAACAATTACTTTGTGTCATTTTTGTATGAGTTCACAAGAATTACATGGGTATCACTCATAAATTTTAAGCATGAAGTGTTTGCTGAGTTTCAGATGTTTAAGGTGAAGGTTGACAGACAGAATGGTCAAAAGCTGAAAATTCCCAAAACTGGCGGTGGAGGTGAGTACAACTCATCAGAGTTCAGAAGGTTCTCTGAAGAAAATGGAGTTGAACATGAGGTGACTTCTCCATATACTCTGCAACACAATGGTCATGCTGAAAGAAGAAACATGACTTTGCTTGATATGACAAGGAGCATGTTGAATGAGAAGAAGCTCCCTCACACCTTGTGGGGAAAAGTTGTTGCCACTGCAGCATATGGGCTCAATAGGTGTCCAACCAAGAAACTGAAGGAAATTATTCCTTCTGAGAAATAGACTAAGGATAAGAAAAGTGTGATTCATTTCAGAGTATTTGGTCATGTTTGTTACAAACACGTTCCAGGTGCTAGAGCTTCCAAAGAACAAGAAAACCATTATTGTAAGATAGGTTTACAATTTTAAACTAAAGCCAAATGGATCAATTGGAAAACACAAAGCAAGGTTGTAGTTAGAGGATTTCTATAGAAATCTGGATTAGATTACTTTGAGGTGTTTACACCTGTAGCTAGGCATGAAACAATCAGATTGGTGATTGCTATAGCTGCTAATAAAAATTGGTCGCTGATGCATTTAGATATAAAATATGCATTTCTAAATGGTCATTTACAAGAGGAAGTTTATGTGTCACAACCTCCTGGATTTGTGAAAAAGAATCAGGAAGGGATGGCGTACAAGTTGCATAAATCCTTGTATGGACTGAAACAAGCTCCTAGAGCTTGGAATCTGAAAATTGATTCATTTTTCAATCCTCAAGGATTCGGAAAATGTGAGATAGAGTATGGTGTTTATGTTTAGCATACATCTAATACAAATATGATTTTAGTGTGTCTCTGTGTTGATGATATATTGCTAAAATGGAGTTGTTTAGATAAGATAGTCAAGTTCAAAAAGGTGCTGATGAATGAGTTTAAGATGACTGATCTAGGAAATATGGTATATTTTTTAGGGATGGCGATTTTGTACTCTGATAAGGGTATAATTTTGCATCGGCTGAAGTATGAACTTGAGATTTTGAAGAGATTTGAGCTAATAAATTGCAAGTATGCAATCACACCTACTGAAACAAATCACAAGTTGGATTCTGATATTGAGGGTGATGATATGGATGCTACAACTTTCAAATAGTTGGTTGATTGTCTGAGATATTTGTGCAATACCAGACCTGACATATGCTATGTAGTTGGAATAATGAGTAGATTTATGAACAAACCAAAGTGGTCACGTTACCAAGATGTTGTCAGGATACTAAGGTATATTAAGGGAACTTTGAGGTATGGAATTTTGTTCCCTTCTAATGGTAAATCTGATTAAGAGCTGATGTGATATTCACACTCTGATTGGTGTGGAGACAGAGTTGACAGAAGAAATACTACTAGATATTTCTTCAAGTATCTGGGAGGTTCCATTTCTTGGTGCTCCAAGAAGCAACCAGTGGTTGCATTATCAACTTATGAAGTTGAGTACATTGCAGGTGCTTTGTCTGCATGTCAAGTTGTTTGGATTATGAACTTATTGCAGGATATGAAGATCAAGGTGAGAAAGCCTTTAAGATTGATGATTGACAACAAATCAGCTATAAGTCTTTCCAAGAATACAAAGTTGCATGTAAGGAGCAAGGACATTGACACGGAGTTCCACTTTCTGCATAATCAGGTTCATAATGGAGTGCTTGAAATTATTCACTGTAGCACTCATAAGCAACTTGCAGATGTGCTGACTAAAGCTATCAAGACTGAATATTTTATCTATTTGAGCGATGTAATTGGGGTGGCTGATTTTAATCTTGAATGTGGATTAAGGGTTGGTGTTAAAGTGTAATCCAAATTCACTTTTAAGTTATATTTCATTTGAGTTGCATTTAATGGTTATGGTGTTATATATACAAAAGTTAGTTTCAGTTTGTAAACAAAATTGTATTATAACAGTTTTTCATTTTGAGAGAAAAAGTTAGTTACAACATTTTCCCTCCCTCTCTCTCTCTTACATCTTCTTCATCTTCAACCTTATGCTCCAACATAAATAATGGCTAGTTTGAATAATCACTAGTTTGACTAACAACTGATTTGAATAAGGACTACTTTGAATAACAACTACTTTGGTAACTAGGGAAATACGTTTACTATGAATTAAAGTGACGTGGATGACTATTTTACACAAGAATTGATACATAATAAATACTACATAATATTTAATTTTAAATACTATTAGAATATTTTATCTTAACTAAAATCCATATTATTTTTGTACAAAAAAAAACTATATTATTACAATATTTTCATGAACATGACATTGACTTTCATACATCTATGAGGTGTTTGAATTCATGACTTACATTGCCTTAAACTCAATATATTATCTATTTAATATGTCTTCTTCCTCTATAGGTTGTACCAACTTTTCTATAATTACTACTTTTTTTATCTATTGTATCATGAATAATCTTGTATGGAATTTCAACTCTATTCTTCGTCGCCTTATCCTTCATTTTTACTGCCTTTTATTCTATTGGATGATTCATTAGGGATGTTGAACTATATTCATAACTTGAAGGAATATCTCAAATAGGAAATGATGAGTATGTTCCACTAGCATAAGTATTTGTTCTTTTTGAAGAATTTTTAGTCGATGTTTTTATTCATGTAGGTGTCTTTTAATGATTGTCATGCATACTAAATATTAAATGGTGTGCCTTCGTCCTTGAAAAAACTTTTAACCAAGATTTTTTATGATTGTCATGCATACTCAATATTAATGATTGTCATGCATACACTTCTCATTTATTAGATGTCATCAAGATTTTTTAATTGACCATGTTGTTTTTCTCTCGACTGTTCATGATATTGGTCATAATTTGCAGAAACTTTTAACCAAAAGTTGTCAATTTTTTTATAAGCTCTCACAATTATATCCTTTAAAATGTTTTGACATGATTAAATAAGAAGTGTATTCTTATTCCTTGTAAATAGCTTTAGAGTTTTTTTTAGCAAACATATTTCTTTATCTTCAAGCATAATACTTTCAAGAACAATTTAAGTGTGAAACTTGAATTCTGACATTGACCAAAAGCCCGAATATAAATTACTACTAACAGTGGTAAAAATAACTTATTTAGAACACTCTCACTTAAATTGGTGAGTGAATATCTATCATTCCCAACTTAGAACGAATATTTTCAAAATTATTGTTGTTCAACCCCTTAGTTAGAAGATATGCAACGTTGTTTTGAGAAGAAACATATGGAGTGCAAATAAGACCATTATCTAACTTTTATTTGTTGAAGTGTTTGTCAACTTCAATATGTTTGATTCTATCATGCTGCATTGGACTATGGGTTATGCTAATAGAAATTTTTTTATCACAATAAAGTTTCATTGGTTCGTCATTATTTATATTCAAGTCTTCTAATATCATTTTCATCAAAAGTAGTTCACATATCCCTTGTGCCATTACTCTAAATTTTTCTTCAGCACTAGATCTAGATACAACACTTTGTTTTTTACTCTTCCAAGTCACAAGATTCCCACCCGAAAAAGTATATTGTCATGTCGTTGATCTTCTATCCAAAACTGACCATGCATAGTTAGCATCATTATATGCTTCAAGACTCACACTTCCATTTCGTCCAAACAAAATTCCTCTACATGGAGTTCCTTTTAAATATTGCATAATTCAGAGCTTAACTTGTAAATGAATCTCTTTTGATTGGTGCATGAATTGGCTAACTAAGATTACAACAAAAGCAACATTGGTCTAGTATGTGATAGGTACATAAGTTTTTTGTCTAATCTTTAATACATTCACTTATCAACCGGAATATTTTCTTATGTGTTCCCCAACTTTACACTTAGATCAATTGGTGTACTTGCACGCTTGCATGTTATCTTACTTGTCTCTTGTATAAGATCAATAATGTATTTTTATTGAGATATGAAGATTCCTTTCTTAGAGTGGGCAACTTCAATTACCAGAAAGTACTTCAATTTTTCCAAGGTCTTAATCTCAAAATCCTTTGATAAATGTTCGCCTAATAATTCCTTCTCATCATTGATTGTTACTATAATGGCATCCACATACAGTAATAAAATTGTTAACCCCCTATCTCAGAATGTTTGATAAATAGAATATGAATTCCTTGACTTTGTTTAAATCCCAAACCTATCATAACTTTGGTGAATCTTCTAAATCATGCTCATGGTGATTGCTTTAGCCCATATAAAGCATTTTTTAATTTGCATACAATGTTGGTGGTAGTAAGTTCACAATATCCAGGGGATACATCTATATAGATCTCTTAATCAAGTTCTCCATTAAGGAATGCATTTTTCACATCAAATTGATGTAAATTTCAATTGTAATTAGCTACTAAAGATAATATCACCCTTAGGATATTCATTTTAGCAACTTTAGTAAATGTCTATGAGTAATCTACTCCATAAGTTTGGGTGAATCTTTTGGAAATCAATCTTGCTTTGTACCTCTTAATAGATCCAGCAACCTTGTATTTTACACTGTATACCCATTTTCACCCTATAAGTTTCTTTCCATTTGGAAGAGAAACCAAATCCCAAATATTGTTCTTATTCAGTGTCTCCATCTCCAAGTCCATGGCTTGTTTCTGTTTCATGTCAAACAATGCCTCAATTAAGAGTTAGGTATTATAATAGTGTTTAGACTTGTGAGGAATACTTTACGGGTGGGTGAAAAATGTTCAAAACTTAGGTAGTTGAATATAGGGTAATATGGACTTTTGTACATTTTCTGGTATCTTTTTTAACGGAAATTGGAAGATATAAATATTTGTAGTGTATTGGTAGTACTGAGTTGGATTTTGTTTCTTGTTCATGAGAAAATTCAAAAATTAAATCACTAGTGCTTGAAGGGTCGAGAGAAGTTATCTCATGTAATATCGGATTGTATTTTTTAGATATGAGTAGATTCATGAATGTTCTTCTTTCTTGTATATACTAAATTCTTTCCAAATTTTACATCAGTTTCAACATTTCAATTTTTTCCAGAATCAAGTTCATTCTCAACATTGTCACCACTAGTTTCAGTCTCAACTTCTGGTTCGAAAGTAAGGTCAGGAAGTAGAGAAGACGCATCTTCCTTACTTATGTTCTCCCCCTAAAGATGACTTTGAAGAAAGTAACTTTTTTGTTTATGGAATGTGACATCTCTAAAGACAAAGTATTTATGAGATGGCGGATGATAACATTTGTAACCCTTTTTGGTAGAAGAGTATCCTATAAAGACGCATTTTAACGTTCTAGGATCAAGTTTCCTTCTACCATCACTATGGATATGGACAAACTATGTACACCCAAATATCATATGGGTCAGATTACTTGAAGTAGACATATCATGATAGAATGGGGATAAGACTTTCATAGGAGTTTTGGAGGCAAAGAAGGTATAGGGTAAATGATTAATGAGATACGATGTAGTTAAGACAACCTCGCCACAATATTTCTTAGGGAATTTATTTTGGAATATCATAGCACGTGTTTGTCTAACAAGTGCTCATTCTTTCTCTCAACAATCTCATTTTGTTGTGAAGTTTTAACACAAGAAGACTCGTGAATAAACCTTCTTTTTTACAAAAAAAAATTAAGACCATTGTTAAAGTAATATTTGGCATTATCGGATCTAATTCTCTTAATACTCACACCAAAGTGATTTTTAACCATGGAGAAGAAGTGAAGAAACACAGAACAAACTTCATATTTTTGTTTTAACCAGTAGACCCAAGTAACCTGAGTGCAATCATTAATAAATTTTACAAACCAACGAGCATCTGATATATTTGGAACATCCAGTATGAATTAAGTAAAACGGAAAAGTACTCATTTTATTACTGACCGGAAAAGAGACACACTTGTGTTTAGCAAGTTGTCACACCTCACAACAAAGACTCTCCACATCTAAACTTTTAAATAATAAAGGAAATGATTGTTTTATGACTATAAATGATGGATGACCAAGGTGAAAATGATACAGAAGAAACTTTTCTCTTTTGATTTTAATTTATTATGAATAAAAGGATTTGTTGTTGTTGAATAGATTTGGAGGAATATTTTGGTTATCCAAGTAATAAAGGCAAATCCACTCTCTAGCATTTTCAATTGTCCTCCCTAAATTCTTGTCTTGGAAAACACAAGCATTGTTATAAAAAACAACATTACATGATAGGTCGGTTGTGAGTTTTTTTATGGATATTAGGCTAGTGGAAAATTTGGAAATATGAAGAACATTTCCAAGGATTGCAAATGGGCTTATTTGGATATCACCTTGCTCAATTACTGTTATATCATCTACCGCAGATATTTTTTTATTGCTAGGACGTGGTGAATAAGTAGAAAAGTGTGTGGGTAAATGTGTCATGTGGTCAGTGGGTCCAGAATCCAGTATCCAATATTGGTTAAGGGGTTTATTTGTGGAATTAAATCCAAAAGAAAATTGAAACATACCAAGAGAAATGAAAACAAAAACGTATATGAATGTACTAACATAGAAGTACCTGTTATTTCTCTAACTTATTAAGGAGGGGTATCAACATCTCTACTTCGTCTTTCTTGAGTTGAATCAACTCTCCTTCTGACATATTGATGGATGTCATGCGAATGTGTCTGACTCAATAGAATAAAAAACCAACATACTAGTTGTAAAGAGATCGACAACCTTCAATTGAATTTTTTTAAAAGTGAACAATATCGTTATTGATGAACAGTGTTTTTCAGCGATGAACAATGTTTCTGTCGATGAACAGACCCGCAGATGAAGAATTTTCCTGCAGTGACCAGTGTTTTCGGTGAACAGCACTGCAGATGAATAATATTCCTGCAGTGAACAGTGTTTCTGAACCTAAACCCGCAAATAAGGAGGTTGGGGTTTTGAAAAAAGAACCACAATTAAGGCGGCTAGGATTTTGAAAAAAGAACTAAAATTAAGTCGGCTAGTGTTTTGAAAAAGAAATCACAATTAAGATGATTAGGTTTTTTTTTTATGCGGAAGATAAACCCTCTCGAACGAGAGATCTGATGCTATGTTTGAAATTGAATAATATATTTCAAGTATGTTAAAATTATAAACATTAATCTTTTTATATAAGACAATTCTAATTTAATGAGCCTAATTAATGGACTAAAAGGTGGTTTTTTTACCGAGATAACCCACATTTTCGAAAAAAATTCCAAAATACCCCACTTTTAGGAGGAGGCACCAATTGGATTGGCGAACCCTCTTAAAAATTGCAAGGAGGCGCCAATTGGATTGGCTAGGGCACCTGCCCTAGCCAATCCAATTGGCGCCTATGTGTAATTTTTAAGAGGGGGCGCCAATCCAATTGGCGCCTCCCTTAAAAAGGCCTCAAATGAAAAAACCTCCAACATGAAAGTTGTAGATCTTTTCAAGACAATGAATTTGGATATAAATTTTGCATCATTTGGATTTTTTATGAGAAAGTTATGGGCAGTTGAAGTTGGACTTCTGAGTTTTTCAGCTGTAGTCTGACCTATAATGTCTTGCATTATTTCAAGTGTTTCTTTTAGAGTTATGAAATTGTGTCCAACATAACAACTGAAGTAGACATCTTAAATTTTCCAATGCACTTGGTCCCACCTCAAAATAATTAAAAATGAGTGAGTTAGTTCCTTGCGTAGTTGACCCAAAATTAAGGTTTCTGTCAAAATGACCTATAATGTTTTGAAATGAATGATGAGCTTCCAAGTTTCAAATGGATTTTTGATGAACATGAAAGTTGTTCATATGGCGACTGTTGTTAAAACTTGAATGGAGGCGCCAATTGGATTGGCTAGGGCAGGTGCCTTAGCCAATCCAATTGGCGCCTTTGTGTAGGTTTTAAAATGAGGCGCCAACTCAATTGGCGAGTCCCTCATAAAATGCCCTTTTTGTCTTATAAATAGATGCGTTGTGTGATCTATTGTTCCATAACTCATATAATCATTTGGCTATCATGTTTGGTGTTCGTCGCCGATACGGTAAGGTGATTTATGCGAGAGACAAACCTCAATTGGTGATGCTGTTTTGGAACATCACCACGTTAGATCAACTGAAGAGGGAGCTGGTTCGATGGTTAGACGGGAAAATACCAGAAGGGGAAATTTTCCAAAATCGCACCAACTTCTGTGTAGTCTAACAGCATAGGCTAAATTTGGTCTCCCCTCGTTGTTGCCCATTGTTTCCTGGACGCTGAAATTTTGTCTATGACGGTCAAACAATGTTACAGCGTGTGTCGTAGCTTTGATGCTCTCCTCTTTCATGACCTTCATGCAACACTCACTGAATACTTGTCCGGACATTAACACTGCACTCCATCTTTCACCTCTG
This sequence comes from Lathyrus oleraceus, assembly GCF_024323335.1. Classification (NCBI taxonomy): domain Eukaryota; kingdom Viridiplantae; phylum Streptophyta; class Magnoliopsida; order Fabales; family Fabaceae; genus Lathyrus; species Lathyrus oleraceus. The sequence goes on from NC_066582.1 coordinate 212,104,108, forward strand.
GTTGCAACATAGAAGCCAACCTATAATAGGTTGATCTTACCAAGGCGGTTATCGGCAGATTTCGAATCCCTTTGAAAACCCCATTCATGCATTCCACAATGTTTGTTGTCATGTGGCCCCATCGACAACCACCATCAAATGCTCTTGTCCACTGCTCTACTGGGATGTTATTTATCCATCTCCCCGCATCTTCATTAGACATTCGAATCTCATCACGATAATATTGAAATGACGGTTGAGTTAAAGCATACCCAGCATTCACCACCTTCTTGCGAAGATTCTTATCTTTTATAGCACGTATGAAGTTTTGTGCAATGTGTCTGATACAGTAGACATGTGTAGAAGGAGGATCATGCCATCCGTTGTCATGGTTGTTGTAGGCACTTTCAATGGAAGCATGTCTATCTGAAATCAAACATAGATTGGCTTGTGGAGCGACATGCGTTCTGAGATGTCGAAGAAAGAAACCCCATCCACCAGCCGTTTCACCTTCAACAAGAGCAAAGGCAATGGGAAATACATTGTTGTTACCGTCTTGTGCAACTGCCATGACCAAAGTACCCTTGTATTTTCCGTATAACCAGGTGCCATCAATTTGCAGGAGAGGTTTGCAGAAAGCGAAACCTTTGATGCACGGGTCAAATGCCCAAAAGAGACGGTGAAATATTCTATTACCTGTAGCACAGGTTCCGTCTGGCATCATTGTTGGCACTGTCTCCAGAATTGCCACAGTTCCTGGGACATAAGTTTTTAGTGCCCATAAAAACCGTGGTAATTCCTTGAATGAATCCTCCCAGTTGCCGAAAACCTGTTCAACAGCCTTTGTCCTCGCAATCCATGCTTTCTTGTAAGATGGAGTATAATTATATGTTGTTCGAATATGGGATATAATTATACTCACCTTCACTGATGGGTCTTTATTTACCAATGGAAGAATGTCTTGACATATCAAAGTTGTGCTCAGTTTACGGTGATCTTGTTCAACGTTAGTTGCAACGCAACTGTGTGGTGGGTCTATTGAAGCGATCTCCCAAGAGTCATTTTTCTTCTTGTAAGATGCAGCCAAACGAAACTTACAAAGCATGTTACGACATTCGATAACATACCTTCTAGAATCAGTGCGTTTCACTGTAAAGTCAGCAAAGTTGTTCATGTGGAATTTTTTGATTGCCAAGACACATTCTTCTTTGGTACGAAACATGTCTCCCACCTTTAATTCGCCTAATGGTCTCGGATACGGATTATAGAAGACACTGTCGGACGTTTCATCGTCGTGAAGATCCATATTTGTCATATGTTGAGGAGGATTGTAGGCATGACTAGGAGGTATTGGTGGTGGTTGAGCCTCATCTTCATCGTCGTTGTTCAGGATGTGATCAACCTGTATCTCAGTCTCCTCTTCTTCTTCATCAACAACGTCGACTTCTACTTCTGCTTCTGGGTTGAGTTCATCTGACCATTGTGCATCATCTACAGCATCTTCACCAGCTGCATCCTGATCGGTTAGTTGAGACTGTTGAGACGGTATACATGGTTGTAGAGTAATGCACAACTCGATACAATCCATGCCTGAATGTTCATGACTAAGAAACATGTTTTTAACATCTTCATCGTCTCGTATCTTAAGGGGGAAAAACTTGCATTGACCATTCTCAAAAAATATAGGATTTTGATATGTCATCTTTGACACAATACCTGATCCTATAAAGGATTGTATTCTTTTTTTCAAATGCAAAAAGGTTGCATTTCTCTTCATCGTGACTCTAATGGTATCAGTGTTTCTAAAACAAAAACCATGAAGCTCAGACTCAAAAGTTTCACCGTTGCAGTGAACGTTGACACTGTATAATGATGAAGATGACATTTTGGAGATGAAAACTATTTTGCAAGTGCAGATGAATGTGAGTGAAGTGTCTTGGATGTTGATAGTAAGACACTTAAATAGATGGTATCAGTGTCTCACATGCTAGCTAGTTCTGAGATGATGTGTCGGACATTGAAGCTACTCTGAGATAATGTGTCAAGCATGCAAGTCAGTTCTGAGATGAGGTGTCTGTCATGCAATACAGTGTGAGTTGATGTGTCAAGCATGCTAGCTAGTCATGAGTTGATGTGTTTGTCATGCAAGACAGTGTGAGTTGATGTGTCAAGCATGCTAGCTAGTCAAGACAGAAGTGAGTCTTCAGCATGTAGGATACTAGAGAGCCACATGACTGAGATGATGTGCCAATCTGCAAGACAATGTGAGTTGATGTGTCAACCAGGCAAGCTATCAAGAAGTGACTCTTCAGTATGCAGGAGACAAGATAGCCATGTGTCGGACATGTAAGACAGTTCTGAGATGATGTGTCAGTCAGGCAAGACAGTGTGAGTTGATGTGTCAGACAGGCAAGCTATCAAGAAGTGAGTCTTCAGCATGCAGGATACTAGAGAGCCACGTGTCTGAGATGATGTGTCAATCCTGCAAGACAGTGTGAGTTGATGTGTCAACCAGGAAAGCTATCAAGAAGTTAGTCATTAGCATGCAGGAGACAAGACAACCACGTGTCGGACACCTAAGATGGTCAGACATGATGTGTCGACCATGCAAGCTATCAAGAAGCTAGTCATCAGCATGCAGGAGACAAGACAGACACGTGTCGGACACCTAAGATGGTCAGAGATTATGTGTCAATCATGCAAGCCATCCATAAGTGAGTTTTTCAGCATGCAGGATACAACAATGCCACGTGTCAGACATGCATATGGTGGCGCCAATTGGATTGGCGCCTACACTTAAGGCTTGTACATGGTCGCCAATTTGAATGGCGCCCCCATGGAGTCAGTCCTCGAAACCAAGCATTCAGAACTAGCCTTGCATGCATGTACCCTATGGTGTCGCCAATTTGAATGGCGCCCCCTCTTTATTATTGTACATGGTCGCCAAATGAGGTGGAGACACCATGCAAACACAATTTTTTATGCTCTCCTCCATTTGCCTATAAATTCATCCACTCCTTCAATAATTCTTCCACACCAACATTCTCACTACTTCATCTACATTACTTCTTTTACAATTTCATCTTCAACAAAATCTTCCAATTTCATCTACACCAACTCCCCAACAATATGTCTTTACTCACAATGGGCGAAGCACACAGAGGAACAGTTGCAAACATCGCAACATACGTAAGTTTTTTCTTATACTAATTTTGTATGTTTCATCTCCACCAACCCCATTTTATTTTGAAATACCAACTTAGTCAAGTGTTATATTATTTCTATTATAGGATGTATCAAGGTTTCGAACTCGAGTCCACGAATTTGTCCCAATGGACCCGATGATTCAACCTTATGTTGAACTCGTCGGTTTTGGTCACATTAGCAAGATTATGTCTTGGTCTATAGATAACAAGTTCATTCTAGCCTTATGCGAAAGATGGAGGCCAGAGACACACACATTTTGGTTTCCAACCGGTGAGTGTACCGTGACGTTAGAAGACGTCTACATGCTTTTAGGACTACGAATTTAAGGCAAAGTTGTTAATGGTAAGACCAACTATGCAAATTCAATTTGCATGGAGCTTTTAAACACTGATTTGTTAGATGATAATGCTAGAGGTCAAGGTATACTACTCTCACGCCTAAAGTCATATTATAATAGTTTATATTTAGATGAGCATTCTACCGAAGATGCTCGAATAAACAAAACTAGATGTTACATTATGTTGTTACTAGGATCCTTTTTATTTCCCGAAGGTAGTGGTTCTAGCATGCATATTATGTACTTACCTTTACTTAGACATATAGATAGAATAGGTAGTTACAGTTGGGGATCCGCATGTCTAGCCTATCTCTATAGTTCGTTGTGCAAAAACTCCCACAAAGACACATCTACATTTTCTGGATGTGCTGTTTTGCTACAAGCATGGGGATGGTCAAGACTACCGTCTCTAGCATCGGTCAATAACAACCCCTTCACTTTTCCATATGCAAAAAAGTAAGTTGTTTAAATTGCTATATCTTTACTTACTTCCTTACAGTTAAGTACCCATAACTAATTTATTTTAACTTTTTGGTGTAGATGGTCGACACGTGGTATGAATTACAGCAAATGTCCGAGACACTGTATTACGCAGTATCGTAACATGTTGGATCACCTTCGACCGATAGACGTAAGCAAAATAACTTCATTAATTCGTCATATTATGTTGACTTTTTCTACATTCATTTAAATCCTATCGTCTTTAACATTTCAGTTCATTTGGCGTCCATACCTTAATATGGATCATGAGCATCAGGTCAACCCTGAAGACGCAGCCGTATGGACAGCATGCACACCGATAATACGGTTCACAACAGTGGAGATGCACAACACCGATCGTGTGAAGCTGCAGTTCGGTATGGTCCAGAATATCCCAGGCCCCTCAGCTAGCCTAGGAGAATGGCATATGCGTAAAGTGAACGACCAATGGAACTACAACCCTTGGCAAACCTTCGCAAGATCAGAGTGTCGCAAGTGGAAGCACCATCATGACCATGTCTTAACTGACGCAGTCATGCCAAATGAGGTAAAACCAAGTCGTACTTATATGGCTTGGTACATATCAGTTGGATTTCAATTCATCGCCGATGATATGTACCTCTACGACCCACGCCAGACAAGTTACACACAAGAAGGATTAACATCTAACCCCCAACAACATTCTCAGCCCGGTTACTCACAACCACCTATCCGTCAAACTTTCCGTTCCACAAACACACAAACATACAACCAAAATATGCCATTCACCCAACCCCAATACCAAGAACATCCCCCATACCACCACCAACAAATGGACCATCAACCTTAGACCGAACATCGCTTCGCATCCACACCATCACCCTACCAAAGTCGCCTTAGCCAAAACATTAACCGCCCCTCCTCCTACCGTAGCCAAGAACCCCAAACATCACAATACCAAAACATCCCACAACCATATCTCTTCCAAACACCCCAACAACCTTTCCAACCGTTCCTAGACCCATCATTCACACCCATGTCTCCCTTCAACCGTCCCGGTCGCCCATCCATGAGTCAACCACACCCCAACTTCTCTGGCATGGGTCATGAGCTCAGCTACGCCGGTACACCATCATTGAATACTGAAGACTATGCTGAGTTGGCTGAATACCTCAACGGATCTTCTCCTGTAGGAGGTAATGACGCTCCTGGACCATCAGATGAACAAACACCAGTGCAGAATCGTCAACGTGGGTTAGGGCCAAGGGTTAGGGTAGCTAGGGGATGTGGGACCGGAGGTCGGTTAGGTGATCCCGGTCATCACCATTAGGATTCTTTGTGTAAAATCCAAATTTTATTAATATCAATTCGTATTATATCAAATTTATCTTTGTGTAAACTCCAAACATTAGGTTTCTTTGTCTAAACTCCATTTTGGCAAAATTCACATACACATGTTTTGACTGAAACTCCATTGAGATGTCTAATTAAATTGTTATGTTGGACAAAATTTCATAATTCTAAAATAAACACATATGATAATACAAAACATTATAGGTCAGATAACAATTGAAATGTCAAAGAGTCCAAGTTCAGGTGCCCATACCTTTTCTCATAAAAAATGCAAATGATGCAAAACTTTTTCCAAATTCATTATCTTGAAAAGATCTAAAACTTTTATGTTGAAGGTTTTGTCATTTAAGGCTTTTATCATTCAAACAGAAGGGCTTGAATTTGGTCCCTTTTGGCAAAATTCACATACACATGTTTTGATAGAAACCCTAATTTTGGGTCAAGTTCGTAAGGACCTAACTCACTCATTTTTAATTATTTTGAGGTGGGACCAAGTGCATTGGAAAATTTAAGATGTCTACTTCACTTGTTATATTGGACAAAAATTCATAACTCTAACACAAACACATGCAATAATACAAAACATTATAGGTCAGATAACAGTTAAAATGTCAAAGAGTCCAAGTTCAGGTGCCCATACCTTTCTCATAAAAATTGCAAATGATGCAAAACTTTAGTCCAAATTCATTATCTTGAAAAGATCTACAACTTTTATATTGAGGGTTTTGTCATTTGAGGATTTTATCATTCAAACAGAAGGGCTTGAAGTTGGTCCCTTTTAGCAAAATTCACATACTCATGTTTTGACATAAACCCTAATTTTGGGTCAAGTTCGCAAAGACCTAACTCACTCATTTTTAATTATTTTGAAGTGGTACCAAGTGCATTGGAAAATTTAAGATGTCTACTTCAAATGTTATGTTGGACAAAAATTCATATTCCTAAAAGAAACACATGCAATACTACAAAACATTATAGGTCAGATAACAGTTGAAAAACTCAGAAGTCCAACTTCAACTGCCCATAACTTTCTCATGAAAAATCCAAATGATGCAAAATGTATATCCAAATTCATTGTCTTGAAAAGATCTACAACTTTCATGTTGGAGGTTTTTTCATTTGAGGCTTTTTTAAGGGAGGCGCCAATTGGATTGGCGCCCCCTCTTAAAAATTACACATAGGCGTCAATTGGATTGGCTAGGGCAGGTGCCCTAGTCAATCCAATTGGCGCCTCCTTGCAATTTTTAAGAGGGGTCGCCAATCCAATTGGCGCCTCCTCCTAAAAGTGGGGTATTTTGGGAATTTTCCTGAAAAGTGGGGTATTTTGGGAATTTTTTAGAAAAAGTGGGTTATCTCGGTAAAAAAACCCTAAAAAGTCAAAGATAAATTACTACTACAGATAATAAAAATAACTTATTTACAATAAAGAGAATTGAAAATTATATTGATTGGGTTCGTTTTACATTAACAAAAGTTGTTTTGAATCCGTGAGATGAAGAATTGAGTAGAAAAAATATTATTAATAAAAATAATAAAGAGAAAAATTGTGAAGTTAAAATTATGAGAAAAAATGAATTTGTTGGGGAAAAAATTGATAATATTTTAAACGATCTCATTTTTTTAAGTGCATCACCTTTGTTCAACAGTAAAATAATTGTAACACTTAAATATACTTTTGTTGAATGAGCTAGTGAAATTGAGTCTCTTTACAAATATATAGTCGTACTACTTGTTACAATGGATGTTTATAGTACTTTACCTATAACAACATTGATTCTTTGGTGTCCACAAGAGAGTCTGAAATAAAGGTATTAAATTCAACAATGAAAGAAGCAATGCATTTTATTAAAACTAAAAGTAGCAAATATGTTCATCAAGGGAACAATAATAATAATAATAATAATAATACATTATGTTGTATTATACATATATCTTGAAAGAGCATAAATGGAAGTAATTACAAGAATGAGCATGTAACTTAAATCCTTGAAGGGATGAGAGGAATATTGTTCTGTAAGTATGCACTGGCAGCAGCAACTCCACTTCCTAGCTTCACTGGATAGCCCACATCTTTCAGAATCATCTCCACACCAGCAAGACATCCCAATAATTGCAACTGAAAATTATTCAAACAATTAACAATTTCAATGGTAAAAGGCATTTGTAATTAACAATTTCATTTGTAAAAGGCTTCAATAACATTACCTCATTCATGTTACCAAGGTGTCCAATTCTGAAAACCTTGCCAGCAACTTTGTTTAGTCCCAAACCTAAGCTCAGATTGTATCTTTTCCATGCCCTTCTTACAATTTCAGCACCGTCAATGTTTGGAGGAACAAGAACAGCAGTCACAGTGTCACTGAACCACTCTTCCTTTTGTGTGCAATTCTTCAATCCCCATGCCTCCACAGCAAGTCTGTATTTTTACCATATTCAAAACCTATCAGATTCATTCACTTCAACAAAAAGTTACAACTATTGTCGATTACTGATCGCAGAACACGCATTTAACTTAAGGTGGTGTGTTGGATGATTAGAATAAGTCAAATGCAGTGTAATTGGATTTTGAAATTATTAATAAACTTATAATTTTAGACTATTTTATAGATACGAAATTTAACACCGCATAAATTTTCTCTGATTTTTTCTATTTGTAAGAGTAGTCGATTTTTTTAAGAGGTTGAAATCTCTTGCATCTTAATCAAATGAGGATTTGCTCACCTAATCTTCAAAAAATAAATAAATTATATGAAGATTTTAATAAGTAATATTTTTGTTCTACACACGTGTATTGATGCGAATCACGTACATGTTATCATGTTGAACTAAGAATACGAGAATGGAAGAAAAAAAAACAAAAGATGAATACATCAAAAACACTTATCGCTGTTATTGTTAACAATAAAACACACGCAAGCAAAGCTACATGTAGGGGGATAAGGCCAAACATTGGAAATGATTCCAAACAAAAGGAGATTGGAATTTAGCTTCATTTCCCACAAGTGAAGTGTGGTTGACATTCTATATTATCTCTTTATCTCTCATATTGCTTTCTCAGCCTCTAAATCATTTCAGTGAAAATACCTCAAACATCAATGTTCCCTAAATTATATTATGGCTGTAAAATATCCTTCCATTATTATTGCGGTTCACTCACTTGTGGAAATGACTTTTTATATTGTTAAAAAATTTACTTTTTACATTGGTTCCATAGCCAAACCAACCGATTTATTTTGGATACACTCACAAAACACATTCAATAGTTAACACAAATATGCATGTTTTTTTTCCCAGATAATATAATTCTATTTTGTGAGTTGAAGGGGAATTTAGATGAGAGTTTGAAGACGAACTTTAAAAATGCATGATTTTCGTTTAAATATAAGTAAGACCAAATAATAGAATGTAAGTTCAATAAAAAAAAAACCTTTTTAATTTAGAGGTAAAAGTTGAAAACCATATCATCCCCTAAGATACGATTTAAATATATGAGTCCATAATATAAAATGATAGAAAAATATAAGAGGCTGTAAATCACCGAATTCAAGCCTTACCTGGTTGCTGTACCTAAACGATTGTGCCTTGCAAAAATATTTTCAAGTCCTTCCTCGAAAATGAGATCAAGAGCTGCCCTGAGACCATAGAGAAGCTGAATGGAAGGAGTGTATGGCCAATAGGTTCCTAACTTGTAGAATTTCAGGTAGTCACTCCAATCAAAGAAAACTCGAAGCGACTTAGCAGTTTTCGAAGCTTCAATAGCTTTAGGACTTGCAACCACAAATCCTATCCCAGTAGGAAGAGAAAGGGCTTTCTGAGAACCAGTTATGGCCACATCTACTCCCCATTCGTCCATACGGAAATCGAGAGCACAAATGGATGACACTCCATCAACAAGAAGAAGAGCTGGATGGCTGTATGCATCTGAGTATCCAAACTATAATGTGAGTGCCATTTCATAGAGACAATATAAGTAAAGAAAAGACGAGAACATCGAAAATCCAAAGGTTGGTGACTGCAAAATTATTTGAAACATCGAAAAGACAATAAGAAAATGCATTTTCATCAGAATTTTCCATGCTCACCAAGAAGTTGTCGGACTTTGGCCAAGTTATTGGTGACACCAGTTGCAGTCTCATTGTGAACAATGCAAATAGCCTTAATAGTGTGTGCAGAATCTGAAGCAAGTTTTGACTCCAAAACGTCGAGATCAGCACCACGGCCCCATTCACTTTCCACAACATCGACGTTATATTTTAGGCGCTGCTGCTGGTCAATCCAAAGCAAACTGAACTGGCCTATCACAAAAGATACAATTCGATCTCCAGGCGACAATGTGTTTGTCAGAGCACTCTCCCAAGCACCAGTACCTGAACCAAATGCAAAAGCATTATTTGAAATGACAACACAACCAACTTATTTGGTCTTGCTGAACCAACCTTATTCCATCTTTTTGTAACCTCCGAAAGACCCAAAATAGAAAGAAAGAAAAATTCAAAAAACTTACAATTCAGCCACTACTCTAGAATTTCATATAATAATTTTGCAGTCAAGTTTCATTTGGTTAAATGCAATAGAGTCCGGTTGCTAACCAGGACCGTCTTTGAGGACTGTAAGGTGGGTTACCACACATAACCTAAATTTTATCATTGTTTAACTCTGGATAAATAGAGCCTCATAAAATATTTCTCACGGTTAAACCGTGGCAAAATAGGGTCTTTAACTGTTTTCCACGGTTGAACCATGATTAACATAGGACCTCTAAAAAATCTAAGACCATCGACCAAAACTATACACATGTAAAGATTGAAGAATACCAGTGGTAGGGAAAAGAAAGGGTGTTCCGGTAGTAGTCTTGAAAATCTTCTTGACATCCTCAAGTAGCTCTTTTGTGAGAGCTGGAATTGCAGGAGAACGATAGTCCTCGTTGTTTCGGCTCATAGCCCGAATGACCTGGTCAGGTATGTTAACCGGCCCTGGAACAAAGAGATGGTTTCTTCCTGGTCCATTAACATAGTCCATCTTCCCTTAGCTTGAAATTGCTACCTCTTTGAACTCAAACAACTCTTGCCTTTCTTTTAGCACCAAAGAATCACCTATATAAAATCCATCATAAAGTCAGTATTAACAGAAATTACCGGACTCTAAAGTCCTGTTAAGTCAGCTCAGTTGATAGCTGTGAAGAAACATCTAACTATAAGAGTGCGGATTCGAATCCACAACATCACATTCAGGAAATTTCAGCCACTAAACTAGTTAACTCAAAATAAAAACTATAAAGCATACCGAAATATTTATATTTACTAATAGATATTTCATGTATACTTTTTTTATCATTATAACGATTTCTTCGCTTCCAAAACACAAAACATGAGTAGTATATATCATTCATGAAAAAATATAAAACTGAAAGAACAAAACATGGAAAATTAAAATTGAATACATAGGGAAAAGATAGCATGTAATATATGATATAATAAGAAAAATGAAATGAGAATCAGTTAGTTTACCAGGGAGGATTTCAGAGAGTTTGGTGAAATATGGCAGAAGTAAGAGCTGCCACTGCCCTCTGCACTTAGATGAACTTTATTATATAAAACTATAAATATATAATAAAAAGCAATATCATAAATCTGAGGTGGGGCCAAGTGATGTTCAAGTAGTAGATAAGAGGGAGAAAAATAGAACCTTGAGGCTGAGAATGGATGAAATGGAACACATAAGTTCTGGCTTACATTTTTGCACTTCATATCAACATATAAGTTCTGGCTTACATTTTTGCACTTCATATCAACATATATTCTTTCGCATCATTTCTAACAATTATTCATTCTGCTATTTTTTTTAATAGATAAAATGCAGTGTATGTTGTGAGATTTTTTTATTTTTAAATTTGTATTAATTTATTTTAGGAGAAAGAAAAAAATAATATTTTTTTAAAATCTAATTTAACTTAATCCATCCTTATAAAATCGATTTGTAGGATGAGAATTGTTCATCCTTATAAACATATGTTCAGATAATATCATGTTCGATAAGAGACTCTAAATACATTCCCTCGCGTCCAGGACTGGACATCTAGAGCATGAAAATAAATGATGGGTAGTCAAATAACGGAAACATGATAGTATGGCCGAATCTTAAATATGTCTCTTGATACATGTTAAGAAATGCGGTTAGGTCTAATTAATCTTTACAAAACTGGTTTGTAGGGTGAAGATTGTCCTAACTTATATACATATGTTGAAGCCATATATTATTTGAGATGGAACTCTTAACAATTTTTCTATTGAATCCGTCAATAAAAAACTTTGTTCTGACGTTATACGCTTATGTTGAGGCCATATATTGTATGAGGTGAAACTCTTAACAATTTCTCTATTGAATCCATCAATAAAAAAATTTGTTCTGACCTTTAACGGCCAGCTAGTGGAAGATAGAAGTGATCCCCTTAAATGTTAGATACTAAGTTTAAAAAAAATCAACAATCAAGTTTTATCCTACTAAGTGAAGTGAGCTACATGGATCTATTCAAAACCATGTTTCTGGCCAAATTATTAATCTAAAGATCTTTCTTAATTATTTCTCTTATAATTTTTCTAAGTCTTCTCTCCCTTTAATTTAGGGGTGGATAATCGGTTGGATTCCCAAAATCACAAAACCATGTTTCTGATCCAATTGTTAATCTTAAGATATTTTTTAATAACTTGATTTTTTTTAAGCCTTCCTCTCCCTTTATTTAGGGTGTATAATCCGTCAAACCCAATGTTAGCCTATTAAAATCCATTTTTTTTAAGCCTTCCCGTCCCAAAATCACAAACCGGCCAAACCCACAATTAGCCTATTAAAATCCATTTTCGTGTGTTTCAGCATTCGGTTTCAACGGGTTGCGGTTCCACGATTTTTGCGGATCATCGATTGGATTGTGTCCGTTTTTGAGTAAATAAAATGTGATAGCCAATCAGTGCATAAATAATAGATCAGTATCGCCGTTGGTAATACGGTTAGCGGACCCAGTCCTATATGCATCTGATAAGGCTGTACCGTATCAATACAATGCTACAATGTTAGAGAATGCTCAAGAGGTCTTGTTGCCCACGACCAGTTCAGTGGTGAGTATTGCAGATGCTACGAAGGTGATCCGCAGTGGTCGAGTTTTTGGACCGGTGTTCCCGGAAAATAAAGAAGAAACAGTTGTTGGTAAGAAGGCAGAGGTACCTATTGTAGATCCGGTTGGTTGTTCAAAGGATAAGTCTGGTGAATCCAGCAATTTGAAAGCCAATGATGATGATGAGGTGCTCCGACTGATTAAAAGGAGCTAATTCAATGTGGTTGAGCAGTTTCTCCAGACCCCCTCTAAGATTTCCGTGTTGTCTCTGCTTTTGAATTCTGAAGCGCACAGAGAAGCACTCCAGAGAGTTCTTGAACAGGCGTATGTGGAGCAAGATATTATTGTGGATCAATTTGATCATATAGTGGCTAACATCACTTCATGCAATAATCTGAGCTTTTGCGACGAAGAACTCCCTGAGGATGGAAGAAATCACAATTTGGCTTTGCATATTTCAATGAATTGTAAGGAAGATGCTTTGCCAAATGTGCTCGTTGACACCGGTTCGTCACTCAATGTGCTTCCGAAGTCAACATTGTCAAAGTTGTCTTATCAAGGAGCTCCCATGAGGTACAGTGGGGTGATTGTCAAAGCCTTTGATGGCTCGCGCAAGACAGTTATTGGAGAAGTGGACCTCCCAGTCAAGATAGGTCTGAGTGATTTTCATATTACTTTCCAAGTAATGGATATTCACCCGGCCTACAGCTGTTTGTTGGGAAGGCCATGGATTCATGAAGCAGGGGCTATTGTGGGAGGTGAAAAAGCGTTGTTGGTTAGCCATTTGTCATCTTTCTCATATGTAGAAGCTGAGGATGAGGTTAAAACTCTGTTCCAAGCCTTGTCTATTGCTGCTGAGAAGAGAGTTGGGGCACCTATGTCCTCTCTGAAAGATGCACAGAGAATTGTTGAAGGACTGTTGACCAGTGAGGGCGCGTGGTAGAGGTCTCCGACAACAAGGGAAGAACTGGTTTGGGGTTCCAGAAGGGCTCGTCAACCGTTAGATCTGAAGAGATGCAACTCAGCTTTCGTAGCGGAGGGTTCATTCATGGGAATGAACAACACTTAGCTGCTGTGCTAGAGGACAATGAAGAGGAAGACTGCACCAACTTTGTAACACATGGACAGACATGCAACAATTGGATTGCCGTTGATATTCCTGTTATTTTGCATCGATCTAAGTAATTGCTTTTATATTTTAAAATCCTTCTCCTATGCCTAAGGGAGAAGTGAACATTGTTGGGTATTTTAAATTGATCATCAATAAAATTAATTCTATTCATCCACATCGTTGAAGCCAGAATGCCCGCTAGTCAAGCAAAAGTTGAGAAGAACGCATCCTGATATGGCTGTGAAGATCAAAGAGGAAGTTCAAAAGCAGATTGATGTCGGTTTCCTTGTGACTGCTGAGTATCCGCAATGGGTGGCCAACATTGTTCCTGTACCGAAGAAAGATGGAAAAGTCCACATGTGTGTCGATTATAGAGATTTGAATAAAGCCAGTCCAAAAGATGATTTCCCTCTACCTCACATTGATATGTTGGTATACAATACTGCTAAATTCAAAGTCCTTTCGTTTATGGATGGATTTTCCGGATATAATCAGATTAAGATGGCACCCGAAGATATGGAGAATACCACATTCATTACACCCTGGGGAACATTCTGTTATAGAGTGATGCCTTTCGGTCTAAAGAAAGCTGGTGCAACTTACCAAAGAGCAATGACCACTCTTTTTCATGATATGATGCATAAAGAGATTGAAGTTTATGCCGATGACATGATTGCTAAATCAATTGACGAAGAGGAACATGTTGAGCATTTGTTGAAGCTATTCCAGCGTTTGAAGAAGTATAAACTCTGCTTGAATCCCAATAAATATACTTTTGGTGTTCGTTCTGGCAAGTTGTTGGGCTTTATTGTCAGCAAGAAGGGTATTGAAGTTGATCCTGCCAAGGTCAAAGCAATACAAGAGATTCCTGCGCCCAAAACTGAGAAGCAAGTCAGAGGTTTTCTCGGCCGCTTGAGTTATATTTCCAGATTCATTTCCCACATGACTGCCACGTGTGCGCCTATATTCAAGCTTCTTCGGAAAGATCAATCTTGTGATTGGATCGAAGACTGCCAGAAAGCTTTTGACAGTATCAAAGAATATCTGCTTGAGCCTCCGGTTTTGTCTTCACCTGTTGAAGGAAGACCGTTGATCATGTATTTGACTGTGCTAGAAGATAGTATGGGTTGTGTTCTTGGTCAACAAGATGAGACTAGAAAGAAAGAATTTGCAATTTACTACCTCAGTAAGAAATTCACCGACTGTGAGACTCGGTATTCAATGCTTGAGAAGACTTGTTGCGCATTGGCTTGGGCTGCTAAGTGTCTGCGTCAGTATATGTTGAATCATACCACTTTGTTGATATCCAAAATGGATCCAATCAAGTATATATTTGAGAAGCTTGCTTTAATTGGGAGAATTTCCCGTTGGTAGATGTTGTTGTCAGAGTATGATATCGAATACCGATCTTAGAAAGCAATCAAAGGTAGTATCTTAGCTGACCATTTGGCTCACCAACTAATTGAAGATTACCAGTCAGTACAGTATGATTTTCCTAATAAAGAGATTTTGTACTTGAAAATGAAAGATTGTGATGAACCATTACTTGAAGAAGGGCCAGAACCTGGTTCCCGTTGTGGCATGGTATTTGATGGAGCTGTTAATCAATATGGAAATCGCATTGGGGCAGTGATTATTACTCCTCAAGGCACGCATCTACCATTTACAGCTAGATTTACTTTCAAATGTACAAATAATATGGCAGAATATGAAGCTTGCATTATGGGGCTTGAAGAGGCCATGAATCTCAGAATCAAGTATTTGGATGTCTTCGGTGATTCAACTTTGGTTGTGAATCAGATCAAAGGAGAATGGGAGATGAATCAACCCGGTTTGATACCATATAGAGATTATGCGAGGAGGATTTCAACTTTCTTTACAAAGGTTGAGTTTCATCATATCCCTCGAGATGAGAATCGGATGGCAGATGCTCTCGCAACATCGGCATCAATTATTGTAGTGAAATATTGGAATGAAATTCCCAATTTATTTGTGATACGTCTTGATAGGCCAACTCATGTGTTTGCTGTTGAAGAGATCAAAGACGAGAATCCATGGTATTACGACATCAAATGTTTCCTCCAAAGTCAGATTTACCCTCCTGGGGCATCTTTGAAAGATAAGAAGACTTTGAGAAGATTAGCCGGTAATTTCTACTTGAATGGTGATATACTCTACAAGAGAAACTTCGACATGGTTTTGCTCAGATGCGTGGATAGACACGAAGCAGACTTGTTGATGACCGAAGTGCACGAAGGTTCCTTTGGTACTCATTCCAATGGACATGCAATGGCAAAGAAGATGTTGCGGGCAGGTTAGTATTGGCAGACAATGGAATCTGACTGTTGCAAATTTGTGAAGAAGTGCCACAAGTGTCAAATTTGTGCTAATAAGATCCACGTTCCTCCGACACTATTGAATGTTATCTCTTCCCCATGGCCCTTCTCCATGTGGCGAATTGATATGATTGGGATGATTGAGCCCAAAGCTTCGAATGGACATCGTTTCATTTTGGTGGCAATTGACTACTTCACAAAATGGGTTGAGGCGGCATCATATGCAAATGTAACCAAGCAAGTCATTGTAAGGTTTATCAAGAATCAAATCATATGCCGTTATGGTGTGCCAAGTAAGATCATTACTGACAATGGATCGAACTTGAATAATAATATGGTGGAAGCTCTTTGCAAAGACTTCAAGATTGCACATCATAATTCTTCTCCTTACAGACCTAAGATGAATGGGGCTGTTGAAGCTGCGAATAAGAACATTAAGAAGATTATCAAGAAGACGGTTGTCACGTATAAAGACTGGCACGAGATGCTCCCATTTGCTTTGCATGGGTATCGTACCTTTGTCCGCACTTCAACAGGGGCAACCCCTTTCTCTCTTGTGTAAGGTATGGAAGCAGTACTCCCCGTAGAGGTTGAGATTCCTTCGTTGCGTGTGCTCATGGAAGCCAAGTTGACTGAAGCTGAATGGTGTCAGACCAGGTTTGATCAGTTGAATTTGATAGAAGAGAAGAGATTGACTGCCATGTGTCATGGTCAATTATATCAGTAAAGAATGAAGAAAGCTTTTGATAAGAATGTCAAACCTCGAGTGTTCAGAGAAGGAGACCTTGTGCTCAAGAAGATTTTGTCCTTCAAGCCAGATTCTAGAGGAAAATGGACTCCCAATTATGAAGGCCCATATGTTATGGATGGTGAATTGATTCTTACAACTATGGATGGTGAAGAATTCACTCGTCTTGTAAACGCAGATGCAGTCAAGAAATACTTCGCCTAAAAAAGAAAAGAACAACTCGCTAAGTTGAAAACCCGAAAGGGCGGCTTAGGCAAAAATGAGCGTCTCGGTGGATTGAAAACCCGAAAGGGCGATCCAGGAAAAAATTAGAGACATAAAACAAAAAAGATTTTCCCGATAAGTTGAATACCCCACCTTGGGGAAACTTATGCAAAAATTAGGGATTATGGCAATTAAATGTATTCTGCTGATCTTCAGTGTATTGAAGACTTGTTGGAGCACAAGGGTTGACATCAGTTCATCATTCCCACAACGGTCAAGAGCACAGTGGATATCAAGATTTGGTAGAGGATTAAGGATCATTTGTATTCAATGTAACCTTTTCCATGTAAATTACCATTTTCAACTTTGTAAAATCTATGGAGTCTTGTCATTTACAGAATACCATCCTATTAAATAAAGTTGAGCTTTTATCCAATTGTTTTTACTCTTATTTACTTCAGCTAATAGTTTTAAATTTTATTGTGATCATTCTGAAATTAAATTTTTAAACCAAAAAATCAAGTTTTTAAAATATATAAGCAAGAACTTTTCCAAAGCGAGTAAAAAGAATGTCAACAGCATTTCAGTAAGAAGCAAGTTCTTAAGTACGAAGCATCTGAGGTTGCCCAAGCGGTTAACTCTTCAAGTATCCCTAGACGTTTGTGTTGATTCAGTTCCTCCGTGGAGTGTTTGATCCCTAATGGAGATTCTTTTTTATCCCCAACTGAGTTGGTTGCGGCGTGTCCTTGTCCCCAATAGGGTTTCGGCCTTCCCCAGTGGAGTTCGTATTTCCTCAGCAGGTAGATTGTCATCAGAAGATGTTTGACCTTTCCCGAGTAGATCGCTTTGATGTTTCCATCAGTCGCCATCTATCTTTGCCCCCAGTCAGAGTTTTCTCCTGGTTCCTGGGCAACTTTTGATTTCTTCCCCAGTAGGGTTGTCTCCCATTTTTATGGTGTTGACCTAAAATTCCCTACAGATTGAATGTTTTTTTCTTCAGCAGATCTCCTCCGTCTTTCCCCAGCCAGGGTTGAGCCTTTGGGATGATTATCTCTCTGTTCCCCAGCAGTTTGTCTCCATGATTTGTGGATGGACCGAGGATTGTACCGGTGGTTCAATTCCGTTGCGACACCTCTGTATCCTTCGTGATCGTTTTGTCAGCATAAGCATTATATATGCATATACATTCATACAATTTCATAATTGGATAATCCGCATCTCCATATTTGATTTGTTTGAGATTCTTATGGCGGTACTTTATCCCCATACCAAATCTGGTGTCTGTCCTCTGTCAATTGTAGAGTGTCATCCCCTTAAGCGGAAAGACTTTAACCTTTCTTTGTTTCCCCACTGAGTTTGTTTTCCTCGTGGATGATTATTATTTCAGTTTCCTCTCCAGTAAATTTTCTGGATGGAATTACTCCCCTTGAGTTATGTCCTCATTGGGTCGAGTCTTGATTGATTGTTTCTCTCTAGCTCTTATCTAGATAGATATTTTTGTCCCCCAAGAGTCTATTACCCAATAACTGGTAATATTCTTGTTAGCTTGCAGTGTGTTACTTCTTGACCAATATTCGGCAAAAGTACCCTTTGATCTCCTCAATAGAGTCCCCTGAAAGTATATCCTTGATATATTCACTTTAACCAGTGACGGATATCTTTCTTTCCCCCGTATGAGTCCATCCTTGATATGTTCAATCTAACCAGTGACGGATGTTCTCATCCTTTGGTATTATACCCAGTAAAAAGGTAGTTGTAATCCCTATTTTGTTCCTCAGAGAGTTAATCCTTGATATGTTCGTCCTAGCCGATGACATATTTTCTTCTCCTTGTTGGTCTTCTACCCAGTAACCGGTAGTTGTAAATCCTACTTTTCCCCCTGTGTGGAGTCAATCCTTGATATGTTCACTTTGACCGGTGAAGGATTTTCTCTTCTTTGGTATTCTATCCAGTAATTGGTAGATGTAATCCCTACTTTTATTCCCCATTTCAGAGTCTGTCCTTGATATGTTCACTTTAACCAGTGGCGAATTTTCTCTTTGATTGGTCTTCTACCCAGTAACCGGTAGTTGTAAATCCTTCTTTGTCCCCTCGCAGGGTGAATCCTTGATATGTTCATCCTAACAGGTGACAAATTTTTCTCTTCAACGGTTTTCTATCAAGTTTTCGATAGATGTAATTCCCCCTTCTGTTGTTCAATTGGTATATCCTTGATATGTTCATCCTAACCTATGACGGGTATCCTCCTTGACATCCCCAGCAAGGCTACTCTTACCTATTAACCGGTAATGAGTATTCCCCCCTGGCTTTTCCTCAGCGAGTCATCCTTGATATGTTCATCTTAACCGATGACAGATGTTCTCTCTGTCAGATTTTTATTATCTCCTTACCCAGTAACAGGTATTAGATAGTAGATTTCTGCTCCTCCTGTGTTGAAGTTTTTCTCCCCAGTTGAGTTGAGTGTGCATTTCCTTAGTGAAATCGCTTTCCCCTGCACGAGCCGAGTACTTCAGTTTTATCCTGACCTATTCGTATCCCCTGCAAATGTTTTTTGTCTCCCCGACCGAGTCTTTACATTTTGTGTGGAATCCCTCTAGTCCCTCAGTAGTTTTAAGTCGTAGCCTGACCTACGCATAACTCCATTTTATCCCCCCAAAGTCTCGGTCTCCCCAGCGATTTTTCCTCATGGAATGCATTATGCTCTTGCGGACTTTCGGTCTCTCTGATTTCTTTTTCCTTTGTGGTAATATTTCCCCACAAAGCGTTAACTTTTGCATTTTCATATCATATGCATCATGAGGTCTCTTAGGGACCAAAATTTGTTTCTCTATGTTGTTATTTAAGCCCATTCTACTGAGTCGAGCCGAAGATTTTAACCTTCACCTCTTCAGTGAGAATGTCCTTAAATTGGGGCAGCTGTAAGACCCCAATTTTGACCCTAAGATCCCTCACATAATTCCATTATAAGCATAAGCATTGGGATCATACATTGGCATCCTCCTTCACCCTTGTTTCATTGGGTTTGTTTTGGGAGAGATCACCAAGCATATTTGTGATTATATCATACTTGTATATTATTATTTTACTAACTAAAATACCAAAAATATATCTTTTGCATCTATCTAACTCTTTTTGTTTGAAAGGTGTAAACCAGAGCGGTTGGCGATTCAGTATGGATGATTGATAAGGTGTAAACCATAATCCACCAAAATGGATGATTGATCTTGACAATGACCAGATTCATCCATTGACCTTTGTTTGCCTTGTGTGTGATCCCTTATTTGTGATTGTTGCATTCATGCACATCATAACATTCATCACATCAAAATTTCAAGGAACTAAGGTATCATTTGCAAATATTTTCAGTCCATGGATTGTGGATGAAGGAACACTAAGAAGTACAGTTTCAGATGTCCAAACTTGAAAGAGTTAAGGAAGCTAGCATCTTTTGTATTAGATCCCTTGGACTTCAAACAACGTCATGGAAAGCTTCTATCCCTCTTGTCTGTTGATGTAGTTGAAAGACTCTTGAGTGTATTGGGGCAATTCTATGATCCTCTCTCCCATTGTTTCACTTTCCCAGATTTTCAGCTTGTGCCTACCTTGGAGGAGTATTCTCATCTTTTGGGGATACCTGTTTCTAGTAGAGTGCCTTTTAGTGGATTGTAGGAGATTCCTTGGTCTAGTATTATTGTTGAAGCTCTTGACTTGAAGAAGTCTAAGATAGAGGTTCATTGGGTGAAGAAAGGAGGATTATTTGGGTTGTCGTCTGTTTTCCTCATCCAGGAAGTTACCACTTTCGCTCAAGCTGGTAGCGTGGACGCTTTTGAAGCTATCTTTGCGTTGCTCATCTATGGATTAGCTTTGTTCCCTAACATTGACAGTTTTGTTGATGTTAACGCCATTAGACTTTTCTTGATTGGGAATCATGTGCCTACTTTGTTGGGTGACATGTATTTCTCTTTGCATCTAAGGAACTCTAAAGGTGGTGGAACTATTGTCTGTTGCATTCCTATTCTGTACAAGTGGTTTATTTCGCACTTGCCTCAGACGCCTGCTTTTGTGGAGAACAAACAATGTCTAAGGTGGTCTCAGAGACTTATGTCTCTCACTAATGATGATATAGTTTGGTATGACCCATCTTTAAGCAGTTTGGAGATTATTGATAGTTGTGGTGAATTCTCTAATGTGCCTCTCATTGGTACACAAGGAGGAATTAACTACAACCCTGCTTTGGCTCGTCGTCAACTTGGGTTCCCCTTGAGAGACAAACCTAATAACATGCTGTTAGAAGGTCTTTTCTATCAAGAGGGTGAAGATTCCCAACATTTGAAGCAGAAGATTGTACATGCTTGGCATAATGTGCATAGGAAAGGAAGATTCGAGCTTGGTCCGTGCAATTGTGTAGCTTTGGATGCTTACACTCTTTGGGTGAAGAAGAGAGCTATGGAGTTGAAGATGCCTTATCCTTGTGAAAGACCCATGTTTATGGTTGTGGTTGATCCATTAACTCTCCCTAGCCAGGATGTAGAGGAGTTGGAAGACGCGCTCATCAAGATGAAGCAAGAGAGGGATATGTGGGAAGAGCATTTCCATGCTTTGAGCAAGAAGCATGAAGAGTTGCTATTGGAGTCTAAGGACAAAGATGCACTGATTGAGCTACTTGAAGACTGAGTGACAAAGAGACAGAGAGAGCCAGAGGTTTCATCTTCTAGCATGCCTCAACCTTCCGTTGCTTGGAAGAAGATGTTGACCAGCTTGTCCTCGAGAAGACTCAGATGAAGGCTTCTTTTGAGACCGAGATTCGTCGCATTCGAAGGAAGTACGCGCCTTCATCCAGATCTTCTGACACTGTTGTTAGAGATCCTTAGGATGAATAGTCTCCTTTTCTCTTGTATTTTTTATTTTGGTTTCTGAAATTGTACTCGGTGTAATCCTTCCAATTTATATAAATAAAAAGAGATTTGTAGTCATATCCAATTGTTGCAATTTCCATTTAAATATATATATATATATATATATATATATATATATATATATATATATATATATATATATATATATATATATATATATATATATATATATATATATTTGCAAATGATATAGTAAGTTCTTTGAAAATAAAAATAATCAAGCATTGCATCTCATGCATCATTTGCATAAGCAGGTTTTTGCCAGGTGTCTGATTGGTGTTCTTTTGTGCTTTAGCCAAGCTGACTCACCGGTACAACACTGGAGCTAATCACAAGAGAATCATGGAACATCTTGAACAAGAAAACTGAGATTTGAAAGAAGAGATTGCCCGAATGACTGCCATGATGGAGTCAGTTCTTGCTGCCCAAAGTCAAGCTTCTCCAGCACCTGTAACTCCTCCCGCGAGGACTGTCATTTCCGAAGTGGTTACCTCTACAGTGCCTTCTTCCACCGCCCACTTTGCTCCCAATCAGCCTGATGGATTCCCATGGGGAATGCCTCCCAATTTTGTGCCAGAAGGTTTTGCTCCTACTTTTGCTTCCATGCCGGCATCTAGCCCGATCATGTCTATGCCACCTCCAATTGTGCATACTTTGCCTCGTGTAGAGGATACTATCTATCATTCTGAGCCATCTGAGGGCCCAAACGTCTATGAGAAGATGGACGAGATGAAAGACCAATTCTTTGAGCTGCGCAAGGAACTGAAAACGTTGAGAGGCAAAGATCTGTTTGGGAAGAGTGCTGTTGAACTGTGCTTAGTGCCCAATGTTAAAATCCCAGTGAAATTCAAAGTGCCTGACTTTGAGAAGTATAAGGGGAATTCTTGTCCACTCAGCCATCTTGTGATGTATTCCCGCAATATGTCAACCCAAATAGATAATGATCAGCTGCTGATTCACTATTTCCAGGATAGCTTGACAGGTGCTGCACTCCGTTGGTATATGGGGTTGGATAGTGCAAGCATCCACACTTTCAATGACCTAGGTGAGGCTTTTGTGAAACAATATAAGAACAACATGGATATGGCGCCAGATAGGGACCGACTGAGGTCCATGTCTCAGAAAGATAAGGATACATTCAAGGAGTATGCCTAGCGTTGGAGGGAGTTGGCTGCCCAGATCACTCCTCCTTTGGAGGAGAAAGAGATGACAAAAATCTTTCTGAAAACCCTGAGTTCATTTTACTATGAACGTATGATCGCCAGTGCCCCCATTGATTTTACCGAAATGGTAAACATGGGGATGAGACTTGAAGAAGGGGTCCGTGAAGGACGATTGTCAAAAGAGGAGGCGTCAACTAGCAAGAAGTATGTGAGTAGTTTCAGTAAGAGGAAGGATAATGAGACCAATGCAATTTCTAGTGGGAGGCAGAGGAGGCCTCAAGCAAGAAGAAATCCACCACCCCGTCAACATCATCATCATCAAGTATCTTCCGTCATTCCAGTATTCTCTAACCAACAAACAATACCAATTCAACAACAACAACATCAGTATCAAAATTAACGTCAACAACAACAACCGCAACAAAGTACAAACACCTACAACAACAACAATTCCAACAACAATCATCACCAGCAACAGAATTTCGAGAGGAGGAAGGTCTCTTTTGACCCTATTCCTATGTCATACGCATAACTGTACCCATCATTAGTCCTCAAAAATTTGATTCAACCAAGGAATCCACCGCAGATCCCAGAACCACTTCCTTGGTGGTATAAACCTGAGCTTCGATGTGCTTTTCACCAAGGTGCACCTGGGCACGATATTGAGAACTGTTATCCGCTAAAGTATGAGGTGCATAAGCTTATGAAGAGTGGCATGGTGTCTTTTGAAGACCGCGCGCCTAATGTGAAAGCTAATCCTTTGCCCGCTCATGGGAATTCTTCAGTAAACATGGTGGACGGTTGTCCAGGTGAATTCAAAGTTTTTGATGTCCGGTTTATCCGAAGATCTTTGGTGCAGATGCACAAGGATATTTTTTTGGTGAGTGACTGTGAACATGATCACGATGGTTGTGATATTTGTAGCATGAACCCAAGGGGGTGTGTTGTATTGAAAAGGGACATCCAGCGACTGGTGGATGAAGGCATGATCCAGATTGTTCAATCCTGTCATGTAGATGACGATGTTAATGTCATAGTACCCGTTTTCAAAAAATATCTATAGCCACACATAAACCTTCTTCGTGAAACATAAAAGAAACTCTTCAAAGTTTGTTTAATTTTTTGAGTGACTTAATGAAATTAGAAAAGTATGCAATTAAAATTGGAAAAGAAGTAGTATATCAATATGTAGTTTTGGTCAGAGAGAAATTAATGGTTTTCAAATTAAGTGGTTTGCACATTATAAGAGAGGTAGTTTCCACTTTTCAAGGCATGGTTTACACATTACAATAGGTAGTTTCCACTTTTGAAGACATTGGAACGGACGGTTTTGGTTACCCGTGGATTGATTTAGGAAACCTAAATCCGACTCTTACAATCAGCTAGAAATTTAAATTTTTATAACGAAGACCCGATAACTAGTATAACCCAATCCAAATCATCCATTCTACTAGTATTCTTGGATAAATTGGTTTGGATGGATCCACGGGTTTTATCCATCCCTATTTAATTATTTGACTTCTCTTCATCTGATTGACGCTTCTTGTTATATAACCTACATCATCCAAGTCAATTGTCTATCATCTTCTCTACTCTAAATGTTATTCCAACACTTTCTCTAATATTTTCATTTATAATTATATCATGTCTAGTTTTACCACACGTACAACATTGAAATTGAAAATCTATCGCAGTCTGATAAAATTTTCCCTTTAGCATGAGCGGCACTTTTGCATCACATAGAATTATTGAAGACCTTCTCCATTTCAGTCACTCAGCTTGAATTCGGTGATTTATAGCCTCTTATATTTCTCTATCATTTTATATTATGGACTCATGGACTCATATATTTAAATCGTATCTTAGGGGATGATATGGTTTTCAACTTTTACCTCTAAATTAAAAATGTTTCTTTTTGTATTGAACTTACATTCTATTATTTGGTCTTACTTATATTTAAACGAAAATCATGCATTTTTAAAGTTCGTCTTCAATCTCTCATCTAAATTCCCCTTCAACTCACAAAATAGAATTATATTATCTGGAAAAAAACATGCATATCTGTGTTAACTATTGAATGTGTTTTGTGAGTGTATCCAAAATAAATCGGTTGGTTTGGCTATGGAACCAATGTAAAAAGTAGATTTTTTAACAATATAAAAAGTCATTTCCACAAGTGAGTGAACCGCAATAACAATGGAAGGATATTTTACAACCATAATATAATTTAGGGAACATTGATGTTTGAGGTATTTTCACTGAAATGATTTAGAGGCTGAGAAAGCAATATGAGAGATAAAGAGATAATATAGAATGTCAACCATACTTCACTTGTGGGAAATGAAGCTAAATTCCAATCTCCTTTTGTTTGGAATCATTTCCAATGTTTGGCCTTATCCCCCTACATTGTAGCTTTGCTTGCGTGTGTTTTATTGTTAACAATAACAGCGATGAGTGTTTTTGATGTATTCATCTTTTGTTTTTTTTTCTTCCATTCTCGTATTCTTAGTTCAACATGATAACATGTACGTGATTCGCATCAATACATGTGTGTAGAACAAAAATATTACTTATTAAAATCTTCATATAATTTATTTATTTTTTGAAGATTAGGTGAGAAAATCCTCAGTTCATTAAGATGCAAGAGATTTCAACCTCTTAAAAAAATCGTCTTGCATATAATCACTGACTCTTACAAATAGAAAAAATCAGAGAAAATTTATGCGGTGTTAAATTTCGTATCTATAAAATAGTCTAAAATTATAAGTTTATTAATAATTTTAATGTACCCATATAATAGTTATTAAGTTTTTTAATTTGTAAAAGATGAAAATGTCTTATAATTTATGACAGAGGAAGTAATTCTAAATTTGATAAAGAAAATACTAAGATATTTTCTATGCAAATACACACTAGGGTGTTTATGAAATTTTTGTTGGGACAAGATCAAACTTGTTCAAGGTGAATCAATGGTGGAAGTTGTTATTTTGATGGTAGAAAGGTTAATTGAGGAAGATGATGAAAATAGAGAAATAAGAAAAATTGAGATGAGAATATTGAATGATATTATCTGAAGGCATTAACCACAAATATTACAATTGAGGTCTATTTATAGTGTACAAAGCATCCAAAACTGCCTAATATAACAAAACTGTTTTTCTGTTTTGGCTTCAGGAAATTGCTATTTCTGCAGCAAACAAGAAGCCTTCCAAAATAGCTTCTCAAATAAGCTATTCTCCAAAAACACTTCAAAATCCAATTACACTGCATTTGACTTATTCTAATCATCCAACACACCACCTTAAGTTAAATGCTCAATGTTCTTCATGCCCAACCTCACCACGAGTCGCTTGAAAATATCGTTCGTAACTGCTTTCGTCAACAAGTCCGCGACTTGTTCTTCACTTCTGCAGTAGCTCAAACGTAACTGTCCAGAACTCACTAAATCTCTCAAGTAATGGAATCTCATCTCAATGTGCTTGCTCCTCCCATATGCTATGGGATTCTTAGCAAGATTGACGGCTGAAACGTTGTCCACCAACAACAAAACAACTTCTCTCATGTTGCTGTCCAGCTCATGCAGTAAGTTCACAAGCCACACAGCTTGGCATGCACACAATGACGCTGCAATGTACTCCGCCTCGCAAGAAGAGAGAGCAACCACCGACTCCTTTTTAGAACACCAAGAGATTGGTGCTCCGTCGAACATAAAGACATAATCAGTCGTAGACTTTCGATCATCTTTATCTCCGCACCTATTAGAGTCGGTGTATCCAAGTAAATTGCACCTTCTGCCCGTATCACTTGCCGAAAACAAAATTCCACAGCCAAGAGTATCTTTCACATAACGAAGGATCCTCTTAACCGCTGCCAAGTGTGATACCTTTGGCCTCTCCATGAACCTACTAGCAATACCGACACTAAATGCTAAATCTGGCCGCGTATTGCACAAATAACGCAATGATCCAATCAATCTTCGGTATTGAGTCGGATCCACATCTTGCTCTTCCTCGCTTTTGGATAGTTGTGACTGTGCCTCGGCTGGAGTTATGACAGCATTACAATGCTCCATATCACACCTCTTTAAGATCTCCAAAGCATACCTACTTTGATGCATGAGCAGCCCCAACTTTGTCTTTTGGAACTCTATGCCTAAGAAGTACTTCACATACCCAAGGTCACTCATTTAAAACTCCTTCATAAGCTCTTCTTTGAAGCTTGAAATGTACTTTTCACAACTTCCAGTAATCAACAAATCGTCCACATATAGACAAAGTATGATTACTCATTCGCTTGCACCCGATTTCACATAAACACCATGCTCGGACACACACTTTTTGAAACCAATGTCGTTAAGAAAACCATTTATGCGTTTGTTCCAAGCTCTTGGAGCTTGTTTCAAACCATAGAGTGCCTTCCTCAACTTTTAGACCCTTGCCTCTTGATTTTGAACAACAAAACCAGGGGGTTGTCCAACATACACCTCCTCATCCAATGGACCATTCAAAAATGCTGATTTGAAGTCCATTTGATATAATGACCAGCTATTGTTATTTGCTATCGCAACAACTAACCAGATGGTTTCATGTCGAGCAACCGGAGCAAATACCTCATCAAAGTCTATGCCTTCCTTTTGCAAAAATCCCTTTGCAATTAATCGAGCCTTATGCTTGATTATCTCGCCTTTTGGATTCGCTTTCACTTTGAAGACCCACTTCACACCAATTGCCTTTTTACCTTTCGGTAAGTCAACCAACATCCAAGTATTATTTTTCTCAATTGATTCAAGCTCTTCCTTCATTGCATTCATCCATTTTGGATCGCTTAATACCTCCTCTGTATCTACCGGTTCGGATTCATCCATTAAAGCGAAATGAATGAGATCACCATCGTTATTGATATCACTATCACGGAATACCTCACAATCTCGGAGTCTTTGAGGCATACCTCTCTGCCTCGCTGGTCGTCTACTCGATTCACCATTCTCCGTTGCGAATGGTTGCTGTCCAGCATCATTAACAGGCTGAAAATTCAAATTTCTTCCCAGGAAATCGATTTCCCCATGTGGTAAATCGATTTCTGGGTCTGCATTTCGAATCTCAGCAGCTTCAGGAAGTGCAATTTCGGGCTGGAAATCGATTTCCCCTTTCTAGGAATCAATTTCCTGGACTGGTATAGCAGAAATTCTGCTGTTAAAAGTCCGAATTTCATCCACGATCACGTCTCGACTAATCACGATCTTCTTGCTACTCATATCAAACAACTTGTAGCCTCCGGTAGGATGATAACCAACAAGAAACATTTTTTCACCCTTGTCATCTAACTTCTTTCAAAGTTGACCCGGAATATGTCGAAATGCTACCGAACCGAAAACACGCAAATGACTCAAACTCGGTTTGAATCCGGACCATACCCCTTCTGGAGTAACCTTTTCAAGCTTCTTTGTAGGACACCTATTCAGCAAATAGGCGGCAGTAGAAACGGCTTCACCTCAAAGCTTTTTCGATAAATTCTTTGCTTTCAACATGCTACCCACCATGTTCATAATCGTCCGATTTTTCCTCTCGGCAACACCATTTTGCTGAGGCGTATAAGGTGGTACAACCTCACGCATTATACCCTCGTCATCACAATAACTCCTAAATTCACCCGAAGTAAATTCGCCTCCACCGTCGGTTTTGAGAATTTTGAGTTTGTGACCTCTTTGTCGCTCAACCATGGATTTGAACCGTTTGAACACTTCAAACACCTCATCCTTCCTCCTAATGAGATAAATCCATAGCTTCCTACTAAAGTCATCAATAAACGTGACGAAGTATCGGTTGCCTCCATACGAATTGACTTGCATTGGTCCACATACATCGGAATACACCACCTCAAGGTGATGCTTGGTCTTATGACCCGTATCCTTGCTGAAATTACTCTTGTGTTGCTTCCCTTGCACACACTCATCACATATTTCAGATGGAATATTAATCCGTGGCAGCCCGGACACCATACCGTGCCTATGTAACGCGTTGAGGTCTCGAAAGTTGAGATGACCGAGACGGTAGTGCCATAACCATTCTTCAAGACTTGCAGCAGTAGCTAAGCACCTATGCTCCATAACTTTCAATTCAATCTTGAAAGTTCTATTGGCATCCAGAGGAGCCTTAAGGATCAAAACACCGTTTTGGTCCAAAACACGCAAAACCTTGTTTTCCATGCGAATCGTGTAATTCCTTTCAAGCAATTGGCCAATACTTAAAAGATTACATTTGATTCCAGGAATATACAATACATATTTGATCAAGGAATGACCATCATCCCTTCTCATGATCAAAACATCACCCACACCGTCGGCCGTTAAAGTCGTGTTATTTGCGAATCTCACTCTACTTCGCGTGGCTTGATTGATCTTCACGAACCAATCCTTTATACCAGTCATATGATTCGAACAACCAGAATCCAAGTACCACTCATCACTACCTTGAACTCCATCTCGAACCGTTACCAATGTGTTTTTCTTCGAACGCGTTTTCTGCACTTTTTTGGTACTGCAGTAGTTGTTGTCCAGCAACTTTCTACTGTTGTTCATGCCATTATTCTCCTCCGTAATCACCACAAGAAGCGTATTTTCATCATCCATTTCTTGCCTAGCTACCTTAGCCTCATCCGCGTCATTTTCCTTGCGTTTTGAGCGACATTCTCTCGAAAAATGCCGAAACCTTTGACAATTATAACACTTCATGGAACTTTTGTCGAGTGGTTTGTAGGCGCTTTGATTACCCTCTTTGGAGCTTCCTTCACCCTTTATCCCCTTTGAATTTTGTGGATCTTTTCCACCAAAATTCTGGAAATTCTTCTTACTTCTAGAAGACCATTTGCCTTTCGATCTCTTGTTCTTTTCATTTAAACGAGCTTGCAAAGCCACTTCCGCTTTCGTCTTATCGTTTCCTCTTTCATCCATCCTTTGTTCATGAGCTTCCAATGAGCTTTGAAGCTCATCTTTGGTCATAGTCTTGAGGTCCTTTGATTCTTCAATCGCAACCACAATGTTATTGAATCTAGGTGTTAAAGAACGCAATACTTTCGATACAATATTCTGCTCTGAAACAACTTTACCGCAAGACTTCATTTGATTCACCAAACGCGTAACACGCGTCACATAATCGTTGACCATTTCCTTTTCTTCCATTTGAAGTAACTCGAATTGAAGTTTGTGAGTTTGTAACCTCACAACCTTCACTTTGTCTGCCCCTGCATAAGCCTTCTCAAGAATCCCCCAAGCTTGCTTTGCCGAGTCACAATCGCCAACTTTCTCAAAGTTGTCACTATCGACGTAAGAATGTATCAAGAAGAGAGCCTTGTAGTCTTTCTTCTTCTTTTTTTGTGAGTAGCTTGCTGGGCTGCAATAGCCTCTTCAACAAGAGGAGTAACACCGGTGGTAATCACATCAAGCACATCTTGATAACCGAACAAGACTTTCATTTGCTTGCACCATTTGTCGTAGTTCTTCGAATCAAGAATTGGAAGGTTGCTGGGTATTTTATCGTTTGAAACAGACATGATTGCAGCGAAATAGGATCAGAACCAAAGCTCCTGATGCCAAATGTTGGAACAAGATCAAACTTGTTCAAGGTGAATCAATGGTGGAAGTTGTTATTTTGGTGGTAGAAAGGTTAATTGAGGAAGATCATGAAAATAGAGAAATAAGAAAAATTGAGATGAGAATATTGAATGGCATTATCTGAAGGCATTAACTACAAATATTACAATTGAGGTCTATTTATAGTGTACAAACCACTAAACAAACAGACTAAACAAAGCATCCAAAACTGCCTAATAAAACAAAATTGTTTTTCTATTTTGGCTTCAGGAAATTGCTATTTCTGCAGCAAACAAGAAGCTTCCTAAATAGCTTCTCAAATAAGCTATTCTCCAAAAACACTTAAAAAGCCAATTACACTGCATTTGACTTATTCTAATCATCCAACAACTTTAAGAATCCGTTTGTTTTGTGTTTTTTTAAATTATTTTTATGTATTATAAATTTTGGTGTAAAAAAATTTATAAGAATTTTTTATAAAAGTTTTAAATGAAAATTTCATTTGAATTGTTATTATTAAAATATTATTGGCTTAAATACAGTTTTGATCTCCCGTCTATCATTTGTTTAAACTTTTAATCTTCCTAAAAAACAAAATTTTAAGTCCCTTGATTTGAATTTTTTTGGGATTTTTTCCCGGTTCATATTTGTCTATGTGGCATGTTCAACAATGATGTGGCAAATGAAATGTTGACTCAAACTGGAATAAGTATCATGTCATTTAAAAATACTTTTATTGTTAAAAAAGATGTTTTTAAATAGTTTGATTAACAAATACTTATTTAAAAATTATTAATAATTTGATTAACTAAAAGTAATTTTTTAAATAGTAAAAATATTTAAAATTTGTTAGAAAAAAAAGGTTGCTTTAATAAGGTTCTCTAATTGGATGAACTTGTAATTGCCATTGAAATCAAAGTGCAACACGTTACAAAAATTTAATTTTTTAATAACATTTTGATTTTTTTTTGTTTGTCAAACCATTTTCTTTAATGGGAAGAGAGAGTAATAATATGGTAAAAAAATGCAACTTTTTTATTTGGTTTGATACGACTGGAATTTAGTTTATTTTATTGCTATATCCTCCAACAAACCTCCAAGTCTAGAAATCCTTATGCGATTTTTTTTTCCGGTCCCAAACTTGAAAATCAAATCCCAAACTGTCTTAGTTTGAAAATAAATTCTCAGGACGTCAAATTTCAAGAAGGGCCTCGTCCAATCAACGGACGAGTCATTGCACAGAATTTTGACACGAGAAAGCTCGGCCATTCATTGGCCGAGTTGTTGAATATTTTTTTTATATCAATATCATTTATATTATTAATATTAATTAATTTAATAATAAATATATTATTTTAATAATATTAATTTTTTAATTTTTTTGAAATTAAATTGTTTTTTTATAATATATTTAGAATTATGATTAAATAATTTAAAGAAGTAATATACATTTTATTGGTCGTACATAAATAATATACATTTTATTTATTATAGTGACTGCCTATTCCACATCTGATGCTCTTTTTTTTTGTATTTTTCCTTGACCAACTCTTAAGTTCTTTGTCTTGGAGGAGATGAAGATGAGTCGAAAGACAGATCTTGATTTTGATGTGTTGTATTGGGATCCATATCCATACCATCGAAATCTTGAATGGAAAAACTTGGGATATCTAGAAGTTGTCTGTCCGTGAGTTCAAAGTCGGGTAGTGAATGTGTTGGTTGTGTTAAGGTTTCAGATTAGGTCTGTTGAGTTGGAGGATAGTACATGTTATCAGGGTTGAATGAAAAAGTGGGTTGATAGGATATAGTGTTAAATGTTTGGTGTTAGGAAGGGGGTTTGAGTTATCAAAGTTTGGTTGAGGAATTGGAGTGTATTGTATGGGTGGGCGTATGGTGGTTTTTTGTTGATATTGTCGGTTGTGGTAGTAGTTTGTTTGAGGGAATGGAGTGTAAGAAGTTTGGTGTTGAGATGAGGTGGCATAAAGGTGTGTTGTTGTGTGGTCTGGGTGTGATGGTATCATTGTTGGGCGGATGAAGATGTCTGGCCCCAAATTGGGATGTGTACATTCAGGGAATGTCATGATGTATGTGTTGGTGTAAGCCCTAGAGGCCAATACTTTTGGTACTTGTATCGAATTATTTATTAATAATAAAAGGCATTTTCTTTATTATGGTTGATTAATAAAGTCCCTGAAATAGATAGTCTGTTTAATGTATTAAGTGTGACTTAATCATGAGAGCACATTAAACATAAGGACACTATTCTTAAAGTATCCGTAGTCGAGCTTTAGTGTGAAGTGGGATAAGATTAAAACATTAAGACTATTATGTTTGTAGACTGATGATCACATCTCATGGATCATGGATAAAGAGTTATCAAGTCTTAAACATAGGTATGAATATTAGGAGTAATATTTATACCGGATTGACCCGCTATGAGAATACTATATAGAAAGTTATGCAAAGTGTCATAAGTTATTCTCATGGTGATAATGGTGTATACCACTCTTCGACCTGAAACCACTATGGACCCTAGATGTAGAATCGAGTGCTTTATTGTTGATCCAACGTTGTCCGTAACTGGATAACCATAAAGACAGTTGATGGGTACTCCACGAAGCATGCTGAGGGACATGAGTGACCTAGATGGAATTTTCCCATCCTGCATAACAGGATAAATGTCTATGGGCCCAATATTGAACTGGACAAGGATGACACGGTCTATGCCTTGTGTTCAATATAGACATAAGGGCAAAAGGGTAATTATACACATAATTATTATCACAGGAGGTTTTGTCAGATCACATGACATTTTCGTGACTTGGGTAGCAGTGATGTGTTGCTAGATACCGCTCACTGTTTATTATGTTAAATGCGTGATTTAATATAATTGTCAATGTCGAGAAAACCTACAGGGTCACACACAAAGAACGGATTGATGAGAGATAGAGTAACTAAGGAATACCGTAAGATACGGTGCCCTTAAGTGAATTATAGAATATCGTAAGGTACGGTGTACTTGAGTAGAATACGAAATATGGTAAGGTACCATGGGCTTAAGTGATTTTGGGCATATTATAAGATATGGGCCAAAATACACTTAAGTGGGCTTTTTAGCTTAAAGCCCACACAAGTGGTTCTATAAATAGAACCCTTGTGCAGAAGCATTCATTGCGGTTGCATTATGTTGATATTTGTAAATATAGTATTAAGAATATGTGTATATCGAATAGTCCCACATCGACTATATCATGTAATTAGTTATAATCTCTTTATATATAATAAAGTCTCCGTAGTGCTTTTCAAGACATACGGTTATTCAAATGTCTCTTAGTCTCCTAATTCAACATGGTATCTAGAGCCTGCTAAGAGGCAATTCTTTCTTCGCCGTGCTTTACCCGGTTGACCCACTGTCTTCCGGTGAATTATTATTATTATTATTATTTTTTTTTGCAAACCGTGTCATCACTCCGGTTTGCCTCTCACTTTTCAAAATTCTCCGGTTACCTTCCAGCAAAAGCGCCTCTTCCGATCCAGCCGCTCCCCACTTTTCATCGGCAGAAACCTCCGCACGTGACAGCACCTCCGACGGTTGATCCCGCTCCCCACTTTTCATCGGCAGAAACCTCCGCACGTGACAGCACCTCCGACGGTTGATCCCGACAATTTTTCCACCGCTCCACTCTCCACAGGGTAATTGTTTCAGATCCGATACTCATGGCTACTCCTCATAACTTTACGCCAAACTACGATGATTTCCTCAGGTGGTATCAAAATTATCAGAACTTAGATTCTACTGCTTCGGTAGCACACACTGGTAATTCATCTGCTTGTCTCTCTCAATCATCTTCTCTTGGATCTTGGATCCTTGATTCTGGTGCGTCTGATCATGTTACCGGTAATAAAAATCTTTTCTCTTCCCTCTCTACATCCGGTTTCTTACCTACTATAACTTCTGCCAATGGTTCTCAAACCCGATCTGAAGGGATTGGTTCTGTTCAAATTCTACCTTCTCTCTCTGTTACTTCTGTCCTCTATGTACCTAATTGTCCATTTAATTTACTCTCAGTCAGTCGTTTAACTCGTTCTCTTGATTGTAGTGTCACCTTCACTAACAATAATGTTACCCTGCAGGATCGGAGTTCGGGACGGACGATTGGTGTCGGATGTGAGTCTCAAGGCCTTTATTACCTCTTAGTGTCATCTCAGACATGCTCAGCCAAAGATTCTCCACTCACTATCCATGCTCAGTTAGGTCATCCCAGTCTTTCCAAACTACATAAGTTGGTGCCAAATTTATCAAAGGTATCTAATTTACATTGTGAGTCGTGTCAGCTAGGGAAACACACTCGTGGTCAGTTTCCCAATCGAGTCGATAAACGAGCTTCGTCCCCTTTTGCTTTAGTTCACACCGATGTTTGGGGTCCCTCGCGTACTGTCTCTACTCTTGAGTCTAGGTATTTTGTCACCTTTATTGATGATTTTTCACGTTGCACGTGGTTATTTTTAATGAAGAATAGGTCTGAATTATTTTCTATTTTTGAACAATTTTATCAAGAAATAAGAACTCAATTCGGTGTGTCTATCCGTACCTTAAGAAGTGATAATACCCGTGAATATTTATCCCAACAATTTCAGAATTTTATGTCACGCAATGGTATTCTCCATCAAACATCTTGCCCTCACACACCTCAACAAAACGGGGTAGCCGAACGCAAAAATCGGCATCTTGTAGAAACCACTCGAACCCTACTTCTCCATGGTAATGTTCCACTTCGGTTTTGGGGGGATGCTGTGCTAACGGCATGTTACCTTATAAATCGCATGCCCTCATCGGTCCTTAACAATAAAATCCCTCATTCAATCCTTTTTCCCAATTCCCCACTTCACCCAATTCCTCCTCGAGTCTTCGGGTCCACATGTTTTGTACACAATCTCTCTCCTGGTCTTGATAAACTCTCAGCTCGATCACTAAAGTGTGTCTTTCTTGGTTATCATCGATCCCAAAAAGGTTATCGTTGTTATTCACATACTTTACAACGATACCTAGTATCGGCCGATGTTACCTTCTTCGAGTCGGTTCCATATTTCGAGTCCAGTCACGTAACTCCAGAACCCATTCAAGAAAGTACTCCCACACCTTTTCCGACAGTTATTAATGTCCCGCCTGCCATTATCCCCCATCAGTCTAGGGCTCCTGACCAACCCACTTCTCGACCACTTCAAACATATCAGCGTCGTCACCCAACGTCTGTCGTTCCTGTCCCTGAAGTCATACCTGTCCCTGAAGTCATACCTGTCCCTGAAGTCATACTTGTCCCTGAGGTCATTGAAAACTCTCATCCGACGCCTCCGTCATCACCGGATCTGATCCTGCAACCTGAGTCCGATCTTCCAATTGCCCTTCGAAAAGGTATACGTCAAACACGAAATCCTTCTCCACATTATATTGATTTATGTTATCATCGTCTTTCCCCTTTGCAGTATACTTGTTTGTCTTCTTTGTCTTCTGTTTCTATTCCTAAAACTCCAGGTGAAGCATTATCTCACCCTGAGTGGAGGCAAGCAATGATTGATGAAATGTGTGCTCTTCAAAGCAGTGGTACCTGGGAACTGGTTCCTCTACCCCATGGGAAATCTTTAGTAGGTTTTCGTTGGCTTTATACAGTGAAGGTTGGTCCAGATGGTAAGATTGATCGATTTAAAGCTCGTTTGGTAGCCAAAGGATACACTCAGATTTTTGGATTGGATTATAGTGATACCTTTTCGCCTGTAGCCAAGATGGCATCTGTTAGACTTCTTCTAGCCATTGCAGCCATTCGACATTGGTCTCTTCATCGACTTGACATCAAAAATGCTTTTTTACATGGTGATCTTGAAGAGGAAGTATATATGGAGCAACCACCTGGATTTGTTGCTCAGGGGGAGTCATCGAATATGGTGTGTAGGTTACGCAGGTCTCTTTATGGTCTTAAGCAATCTCCGAGAGCTTGGTTCGGCAGATTCAGCACTGTAGTACAACAGTTTGGTATGATCCGTAGTGAAGCTGATCATTCTGTTTTTTATCGTCACTCAGCCCAAGGGTGTATTTATCTTATTGTGTATGT
Organism: Lathyrus oleraceus; assembly: GCF_024323335.1. Taxonomy (NCBI): domain Eukaryota; kingdom Viridiplantae; phylum Streptophyta; class Magnoliopsida; order Fabales; family Fabaceae; genus Lathyrus; species Lathyrus oleraceus. The sequence goes on from NC_066582.1 coordinate 212,140,721, forward strand.
AGATGATATTGTCATAACTGGTAGTGATCAGCAAGGTATATTCCAGTTAAAGCAACATCTCTCGAATCAATTTCAGACAAAAGATCTTGGTAAACTTCGCTATTTCTTGGGTATTGAGGTAGCTCAATCTAAAGATGGTTTGGTGATTTCTCAGCGGAAATATGCTATGGATATTTTGGAAGAAACAGGTTTGTTGAATGCTAAACCAGCTGACACTCCTATGGATCCAAGTGTCAAACTACTACCCAATCAGGGGGAGCCTTTATCTGACTCAGGAAGGTATAGAAGATTGGTTGGAAAGTTGAATTATCTCACCGTCACTCGTCCAGACATTTCTTTTGCAGTTAGTGTCGTAAGTCAGTTCTTAAACTCCCCTTGTCAGGAACACATGGATGCTGTTATCCGGATTCTGAGATACATCAAATGTGCTCCAGGAAAAGGTCTAGTGTATGAAAATAAAGGACATACTCAGATAGTTGGATACTCCGATGCTGATTGGGCAGGGTCACCCATTGATAGACGATCCACCTCTGGGTATTGTGTACTTGTTGGAGGAAACCTTATATCCTGGAAAAGTAAGAAACAAAATGTAGTTGCAAGATCAAGCGCCGAGGCAGAGTATAGGGCCATGGCAATGGCAACATGTGAACTTATTTGGTTAAAACAGTTGCTCAAGGAACTTCAAATTGAAGAAGCAAGACCAATGACACTTATTTGTGATAATCAAGCCGCATTGCACATTGCTTCAAATCCAGTCTTCCATGAGAGGACCAAACATATTGAGATAGACTGTCACTTTATCAGAGAGAAAATTGAATCAGGTGACATCGTCACAAACTTTGTCAACTCTAATGATCAATTGGCAGACGTGTTCACAAAATCTCTGCGAAGTCCCAGAACTAATTATATATGTAACAAGCTTGGTGCATTTGACTTATATGCTCAAGCTTGAGGGGGAGTGTTGATATCTGTAAATATAGTATTAAGAATATGTGTATATCGAATAGTCCCACATCGACTATATCATGTAATTAGTTATAATCTCTTTATATATAATAAAGTCTCCGTAGTGCTTTTCAAGACATACGGTTATTCAAATGTCTCTTAGTCTCCTAATTCAACACATTATTTTCATTTTCTCTCTCTCTCTCTCTCTCTCTCTCTCTCTCTCACTCACTCACACACACACACACTCAAAGCCTTCATTCGTACCAGCTAGCACTGATATTGAAGGAATCCGTTCGTGTGGACTGAGTAGAGACGTTGTCATCGTTCAACGTTCGTGATCGCTCCGTGGATCTGCATCAAAGGTTTTGATCGTCACAAGAGATCTGCACCAAAGGTTTCAATCATCACAAGAGGTAAATATTCTATCACTGATCATGACCATTCATAAGGATCTCTAAAGGAGAAAATTTTAATTTCCGCTGTGTTTTGGATCGCATTTCTCCTTCAGTATGGGCGCGGTAGTTTGTTGCATTGAAGAAGAGACACGTGGTCGGGGATCGTTCGAAAATTGTGCCAAAGCAACATGCAAAAATGGAATTGCCAAAAACCAATCCATATATTCTCTACTTGTCTTAGACTCACCAAGTACTGTGTTACCCTCTAATACCAAATGTCTTTTTTTTTTCCATTCTTTGACCTCATCTTTGTTCAAATCTTGCCAATGTCTATCTCATGCTTGGACCATAGTCATGTTGTAGTGTTCCCTTAGACATCTCGACTGAGAAGGGATTTGTTGTTCAAACCCAAACTAGAGTTTGATCTTATATGTTTGATGCATCTCAATAGTAAAGAAACAGATAATATATGTTGTCGCACTCCATACTCGACTATCACTATAATCAGGCACTAGGTATTGAAGGTACAACCTCCATATAAACTATCATTAGAAATACAATAGTTAGAATGAATCAATTAATTAAACGAGTAATTAAATTTGGCATCATGAGTGTACGAGTTGGATGATTGATGTTGACTATGCTTCGGAACCGACATTAGTATGGTGAAGCAGCGATACATCGATCGTCCATAGGTTACGCATTTGAGACCGATCAACTTATATATGATATACGTAATCCTAATGCAAAGTACGGTATATGTGATATACTGTTTCTGTTTCGTCCATTCAAACACTAAATGGTTGTTTTCCTTTGAGCGATCAATGGTCATTTGCTTCGGAATCCGACATTAGTATGGTGAAGCAATGACCTGTTGATCAATCATACTGAATCAACAATCGAGGTGTGTTTGACGGTCTGAAATTGGCGCATTAGGGTTGGTGACGGCGCAAGGGTTGTGCCGTCAAGGAGTTGTGAATTTAGGGCTTTTTAGAACAGGTCTGAAGACTGTTTCAAAGTTCTGTTATTTTGGCCGCGTGTCGTTCGTCACGAGCTTGTGACGAGCGTAACAAGCTAGGCATGACGGTCGTCACGTGCTTTGCGACGGTCGTCACATTCACAAGTCCAGAATTCTAGGCGTTTCTGTTTTTGGCCGCGTGACGGTCGTAACAGGCCTGTGACGGTCGTAACAAGCATGTGACGGTCGTAACATGCTTGTGACGGTCGTCACACTCACAGAGTCAGAATTCTCGGGGTTTCTGTTTTGTGACTACGCAAGGGTTGTGTTGATGCAAAACAATGTCCGTTTCAAATGAATTGTTCATTAAAATTTTGGACAGGGGCGCTGCCCCTTCAACCCCGCAAGGGGCGCTGCCCCCTTGACCCCTGTCATACCCCAAAATTTGCCCGTTAATGTTACAAGGCATTTTTTAAGGAACTCCAACTTATTTTTCAAGGCATTGATCTTAAGGGAACAAAGACCCAGCTCACAGATGGCCAAATCCAGAAAATGCTCAAACTGGCATGCTCGCTAGGCGAGCAAATCCTTCGCCTAGCGAACCCTTCGCTACACCACTCGAGTAGCGAAGCTTGCGAATACCAGAAATTTTGGGCTTCATTCTGAGCCCATTAGGTCACGAAAAAGCATTATAAATACCAGCACTTCAGTCACGAAAAGGACGAAGACAGAGGCAGACGGACAGAAACCCTAGCAAAGAAACCCTAACAGAAGCAACACAACAAACCTTGGAGGCTAACCCAGAGAATTCAGAGCAACCCTAAAAGAAACCCTAAAGGAAACTCATCTGCACCAAGGTTACCTCCGCCCAACTCAATCCGACTTGCCAATTCAAGGTTGCAATTCAATTGCAAACAGGTTTGCATTACTATTACCGCTTTATGTTCTTAATTTGCATATGTCATTATGATTGAATTTGTAAAAATATCTTAAGTTTTGCATGTGAATTTAAGTATGTATGAATATCTTGGATGTTTAACCATGTAATCTCGGTAATGGATGCCATAGGGTGTGAAACTTGCTGAAATTGTACTGTTATCAAAGCCAGAACCCGCAGCCGCTCGCTAGCCCATCGCTAAGCGAGCATGTAGCGAGTATTCGCTAAGCCTTCGCTAGGCGAGGCAGGAGCGAACATGACAGTCGCTGACTTTTCTGTTCTGATTTTGCTCATCTGACATGTTTTATCATAGCCATGCATTGTTTACCTGACCCTATTACTGTTGGGATTTCTTTTATGGTGTAATTCTCGATTGCACCCTGATTTGGTATTCTGACCTGTTTGCTGAATTTTGTAAGGGTTCACATACACCCGGAAAAGGTAGCTTGCTAGGTATTCCACTTTATTTGTGGGATACCCTTGCGGAGATTCATCCTAATTACTTAATTGATTTTAATGTGGAGATTCATCCTAATTACTTAATTGATTATAATATGGACCTAATTACCTAATTGATTACAACTCCCTAATTGATTATAAAATATCGCCTTTGAATATGTGATCTTGGACCTCTCTTTGTTGCCTTACGATATTACGGTATTATGGTCATGTCCCGCGAATGTGGGGATACACTTAGCAAAGACCCTTCGGTCAAATCATCATGTCCCTATAAGATAAATCATAGTCCCTCGGATGTTGCCTTCGAATATATGATTCTTGTCCCTCGGTGACCCGTCGTTGTAGCCTACGGTTAAATGATGATCGTCCCTTCGAATGCTAAGGTATCCTTACAAATGTTGCCTTCAATGACCAAACAATGACCCTACGATGGCCCTTTACATCCAAAGGGATAAAACTACTTACTTCTCAATAGTAAGGACAGTTTTACCCTCATAAGGATCGGAAATGCCCATAAAGACCTTGGGTAGGTATAACTCTTAATTGCTGGCTCACAACCTAAAACATTTTTCATACCTCACACTTTGCAAATACTAGAAGATCACCACTTGGTATACATTCGTACTAGAATCATTGCCAAGTTATATTTTTCTAAACCGCTTTCAAAATTAAACGAGATAAATACTTTGTATACATTCGTACAAGAATCATTACAAAGTTAAACTCTCTTTTCAAAACATTTTTTTAGCAATTCACAAACACTTTTTTTTCAGACAAACATAAGTGATCAAGCAATTAAGAGCCCATGGATAACCATGGATACAAAGGATGCTAACACCTTCCCTTTATATAATGTACCTCCCGAACCCAAAATCTAATTAAGGTCTTTCCTGTTCTTTTCCACCTTTCCTTATGGGATAAAAGAAAAGTCGGTGGCGACTCTTGCTATCCGCGACATTTGCTTTCCAAAGCAAAAACACACAAAGTCAGTTCACCGTATGACAGAACTGGCGACTCTGCTGGGGAGCAACAAAGAGAGGTCACCTTAAAAAAAAATAAAAAAAAAAATAAATAAATAATAAAAAAAAAAAGAAAAAAAGATCACCTGTTGTCTGATTTACTTTTAAGGGGTTGCTTGGGTATTCCATGCTTGAGTGAAAGATCCTACGCCCGGATCTAGTGTACCTTAGGTAAGTAGCAATAGATCATCGCGACTATCCGGCGTATACTGGAATGGTTAAAATGATAGCTACGGTTAATGTGACACTTTGGATGTTCTGATGTTCCTCATGTTTACTTGAGGAGAAATTTGGCATTTGCGTGGTGTCATCAAAGCATTAACCAGACCTTTAGAACCTTAATTGACTCATCATAGCCATTAGAAAGTAGTGAGATAACTGGCTTCGGTTCCGACTAGGGTTGGTTGATACTCGATACTACACTCTTTGAGATGGGACTTTAGGGAAGCTTCGGTCAACCACTTGGTGTTGCACTGAAGTGGACTTAAAGAAAAGTCAATGATTGGAGATCCTTTTAGAATCCGGTTACTATTCTAGGACAGGTTGAACCAACCAAACTTCAGTGGGGAGGGTACTTACCTATGGAACTCATGCAAGCCTTAAAACCTAGGAATGATTGCAGTGTGACTTGTTTGTGCTTGCAACATCATAACATCATAACATCATAACATCATGACATTGTACTAACCATTTCAAGGACTTAGGGATTTAACGTTGCTCTGTTTTGTAAGGCTATGGCTTCCAGGAAGACCATCCGGATCAATCTTGTAGCGATCTCTCCTCAACTCAAGGATTTAGTGTCAGAACTTCCCGATCACGCTCAGTTCATCAAGAGACATGGTTCCCTCCTCAATTTGGTTACTACTGGTTTCAAGGAAGATATGATGAGAGTTCTATTCCAGTTCTTCGATCCTAAACATCATTGCTTCACTTTCCCAGATTATCAGTTGGTACCCACATTAGAAGAATTCTCCAGGCTGCTTGGGATACCTATCCTTGATCAAACACCTTTCAGTGGTTTGGACAAGATCCCGAAGCCTGAAGAAGTTGTCGCGGCTTTACACATGACAAAGTCCGATATTGAAACTAATTGGGTAACAAGAAGTGGAGTTAAGGGTTTGCTGGCCAAATTTCTGATAAATAAGGCCCGAGAATTCCTAAAAACTATGAGTGTCCATGCTTTCGAAGATGTTCTAGCACTACTAATCTATGGTTTGGTGTTATTTCCTAATCCAGACCAATTCATAGACATGAATGCTATTAAGATATTTCTCACTCATAACCCTGTGCCCACCTTGCTTGGAGACATTTTGCATTCCCTTTACACTCGTACTATGAAAAGGCAAGGGACTCTCATGTGCTGCGTACCTTTATTATCCAGGTGGTTTATTTCGCACCTTCCTCAATCAGTCTTGAAGAACGAGCAGAATTTGAAATGGTCTCAAAGGATAATGTCGCTCTCCCATTCAGACATCCGTTGGTGTCCTAATCTCAAAGAAAATGTTATCATCATTGACCGCTGCGGAGAATTCTCTAACGTACCACTCCTGGGGATAAGAGGAGGTATTACTTATAACCCAGCTTTAGCCCTACGTCAGTTTGGTTATGCTCGAAGAGATGGTCCACATGAAGTAATCCTTCAAGGCACTGTGTTTGACTATGACAACGACTCTCAAGGTCTCCGTCAAAGGTTCGTACGAGCTTGGGGCATGGTGAAAAGAAGTACTTTAGGACAGAAAAATTCTATTCCTATGGAACCTTATCTCAGATGGGTACGCGCAAGAGCTCGTGAATTTACCATGCCATATCTTGCAGTCGGACCTCTGATTGTCGAACCAGAAGTTGAAGGAGGTACTCCTCAGATCATTCCTTATCCAGATATGCCTACCGATGTTGAAGAATTAAAGAGATCCTGGATCTAGTTGAGGGAGGAAAGGGATACTTTTGAAGCCCAGTTCTGCGCTGAAAGGAAGAAAGTGTTAGAACTCACCAGCCAGCTTAATGAGGAACGAAGACTCAATGCATATCTTCGCCCAAAAAGAAGCCGTCCCTGGGAGACTTGAGCTTTCATTGTATTTTATTATTTTGTTGTAATGAACATTGATTAAAGAAATTATTAATAAAAGTTCCTCTCTTTTTGGTGGTTTACGCAAAGTTAAATTCCAAAAGTCCTTGAAAACATTTCATACATTGCATAGCATAACATAACATTGCATAACAGGTGTTCTAAAAGATCAATGTTCTCACGGTCTTCCTTCTAAACAGAAAGATGGCTCTCGAACAAACTGTCAAGGATCTCCAGGCTCAAAATGCTCAATTCCAGGAGATGATCTTGAGCTTATCCAAGGGGCAGGAGGAACTGAAGGCTCTCTTGCTTGAGCAGAAGAAGGACAAGAAACCTGTGAGTTACATTAACCCGGGAAGAAGGCTTAAAGGACAGGCTGCAGGAGTCAAGATTAGAATTCTGAAGGATCAAGAAGAGGGGACAGATTCAGAAGAGCAGAATGATGATCCTTTCAGCCAGGAGGACGATGATGAAGATTATGAAAATGAACAGTACTCTCCAAAAGAGGATAATTATAAGTTGTTGGAAGAACGCATGCTAGCTATGGAGCGTCAGAAGGCGCCCGGTCTGGATTTTGAAAGCTTAGGTCTGGTCTCCGATGTGGTCATTCCCCGCAAATTCAAGGTCCCCGCTTTCACCAAGTATGATGGTGCGTCTTGTCCTCAGATGCATCAGAGAGCTTATGTGAGAAAGATTCAGCCATATACCACTGATAGGAAGCTATGGATCCATTTCTTCCAAGAGAGTTTGTCTGGCACACAGCTGGAGTGGTATTACCAGTTCGAGAGCTCTAACATCCGCACCTGGACTGATTTAGCGACAGCTTTCTACAAGCACTACCAGTACAATTCTGAATTGGCGCCTACTCGGCTACAGTTGCAGAATATGACTATGGGCTCTAAAGAAAGCTTCAAAGAATATGCTCAAAATGGAGAGATTTGGCTGGCAGAGTCAAACCCCCTATGACTGATCGAGAATTAGTAGACATGTTCATGGGCACACTGACTGGCCCATTCTACAGCCATCTATTGGGAAGTTCCTCATCGGGTTTCACTGAACTTATATTGACAGGTGAACGTGTGGAGAGCGGCATTCGAAGTGGAAAGATACGGGCAGCTACCTCCGCAAGCACCAGAAAGACCCATCAGGGAAAGAATGAATCAAATGCTGTGTACGGTCAAAGGAATCATAACAAGAAAAATCGTGACCATGCCGTTGGAGCAGTTACGATTGCAGCACCGCCATCTCAAAACTTCCAGCACAGGCAAGACAGGCCAAGAAGGCAGTTTACCAAGATCAATATGACTTTAGCGCAAGCACTGCAGGGTATGCTAAAGGCGAATTTAATTACCCTCAGAGGCCCTCCTGCAAATGTCAACACTACTTCTCCTCGTTATAATCCCAATGCCAGGTGTGCATATCACTCCGATAGCCCCGGGCATGATACAAACGATTGTTGGTTGTTGAAGAATAAAATTCAGGATATGATCGACGCTGGGGAAATTGATTTTGATCCTCCGGAGACTCCTAATGTCATCACTGCTCATATGCCTAACCATGACAAGACTGTTAATTTTGTGGATGACAATTCTCACATTGCTAATGTAGCCGACTTAGTGTCTCCTCTCCTGACCATCAAGAAGAATTTATTGCAAGCTGGTTTATTTCCAGGTTGCGCTGAAAGTTGTGATCTCTGTATACTTCGACCCGATGATTGCCCGAAGTTGAGAGATGGTATTCAACGGTTGATGGACGATCGTACAATTCTCTTCGAAAAGATTCCTAAGGTAGGAAACCCTATTGAAGAAATATCCGTGATTGCTAGGTCCAAAGTCCCAGTGAAGATTACCGCTACTAGAGTACCGGTGAAGATTACTACTGAGCCCAGGGTAGCTCCCCTAATTATTACTGCACCTGGCCTAATACCGTATTCCTCAAGCAAAGCTATTCCGTGGAATTATGGAGGTGATGTTTACATCCATGGTGTAAAGCAAGTTGATAATTCTGCTAATCCTAATGGCATTGTTGGGACTAGTAAAATTACTCGAAGTGGAAGGATCTTTTCTCCAGAAATCTCACCTCCCGCCCCTGAAACCCGAGGAAAGGAACCAGTCAACCCTTCTCAGTCAGGGACACCCGTCGAAGTTACTACTGAAGGTGTTGCCAAACAAGAAATGGAAGAAATGCTGAAAATCATCCGCAAGAGTGATTTTGATGTGGTAGAACAGCTGGGCATACCCCGTCTAAGATCTCGATGTTATCCTTGTTGTTATCTTCTGAATCTCATGCCAATGCATTGATAAAATTCTTGAAGACTGCTCATGTACCTCAGGAAACATCCGTCGATCAGTTCGAAAATTATGTTGCTCATCTGGCTGTTGACAATGGCCTAGGCTTTTCTGATGCTGGCCTGACACCAGCAGGAAAGAATCACAATAAAGCTCTGTATATCTCCATTGAGTGTAAGGGGATCACCTTGTCTCATGTGTTGATCGATAATGGCTCTTCTTTGAATGTGCTACCGAAAGTCGTGCTCGATAAACTTGACTGTAAAAGCATTGAACCGAAGCCTAGTGACATTGTGGTGCGTGCTTACGATGGTGCGAAGAGTCTTGTCCATGGTGAAGTGGTTCTCCCTATCAAGATAGGACCTCAAGTCTTCAACACTATCTTTCATGTAATGAACATTCGTCCTGCCTATTCCTGCTTGCTGGGACGCCCTTGGATTCATGGGGCAAGTGTTGTAGCCTCGTCTCTCCATCAAAAGCTGAGGTATCCAATAGAGGGCAAGATTGTCACTGTGTGTGGAGAAGAAGAATATATTGTCAGTAGTGTGCAGGCCTTCAGATACGTCGAGATGGATGGTGAATTCTTTGAGACTCCTTCTCAGTCATTTGAAGTAGTTCTTCCGACTAATCCTGTCCTTAAGCCAACTTCCTGTGTGCCCAAGGTTATTAGTGCTCCTCCTGCTATGATTTCTCTGAAGGACGCTCAAGCCGTGGTTGAAGATGGTGGTCGTACTGGCTGGGGTCAACTGATCAATGTACCGTACAAGTCTGATAGATGTGGCCTGGGATTTAGCTCTGAGAAGGTAGTCAAGGATCAGATTAATGCTATAGAAGATGCTGACAGCGACTGCAACCTGGATAGCTGGATTTTCCCAACGATTGGTGACAGACTCAATAATTGGAAGGCTGAAGACACTATCCCGATTTCCTTTAGTCAGGAGTAATTGTTATTGCCTATTTTAGTGTTGCAAATTTTTAATTTTTTACAATTGAACTTCTTAAAGCATTGTGTCTATGCCCGGGGCACAAATAGCTAATTTGTTAAGGGTTTTGTCATTTTCATAAGCATATTCACATTCAATAAATCAATGGACTTTTTGCATTCAAATATTGCGCTCTTTATCTTTCCTGTCATCTTCCAAACAAGCTATGTTTTCTTACACACACTCACGTAACAAATTGCAGATCCATACCCACTCTGGATCCTGTTGATAATAGTTCTGCTACTGTTAATTATGACTTCGAAAATCCGATCTACCAAACCGAGGATGGGAGTGAGGAAGATTGTGAAGTCCCTGAAGAGCTTGCCAGACTGGTACTGCAAGAAGAAAAGACTATACAGCCGCATGAAGAGTCAATCGAAATTGTAAATCTGGGTACTGAAGTGGACAAGAAAGAAGTCAAAATAGGAGCAGGCTTGGGAAACAATGTCAAGGAAAGATTGATTCAGATGTTACATGACTATATTGAGATTTTTGCTTGGTCTTACGAAGACATGCCAGGACTGGATACTGATATAGTAGTGCATCGCTTGCCGATGAAGGAAGATTGTCGTCCTGTTAAACAAAAGGTTCGTTGCATGCGTCCTGAAATGTCCGAGAAGATCAAAGCCGAAGTTATAAAGTAGTTCAATGCCGGTTTTCTAGTTGTTACTTCTTATCCTCAATGGGTTGCTAATGTGGTACCAGTGCCGGAGAAGGATGGTAAGGTGCGAATGTGTGTAGATTACAGAGATCTGAATAAAGCGAGTCCCAAAGACGACTTTCCACTTTCGCACATTGATGTTCTGGTAGATAACACCGCTCAACATAAGGTATTCTCCTTCATGGATGGATTCTCGGGTTATAACCAGATCAAGATGGCGCCTGAAGACATGGAGAAAACTACGTTTATGACGCAATGGGGTACTTTTTGTTACAGAGTAATGCCATTCGGGTTGAAGAACGCCGGGGAAACATACCAGCGTGCTATGGTGGTTTTGTTCCATGATATGATCCATCATGAAATAGAGGTATATGTGGATGACATGATAGCCAGATCTCATACTGAAGAAGAACATCTCGATCATTTATACAAACTGTTTGAGAGGTTGAAGAGGTACAAGTTGAGATTGAACCCGAACAAATGCACCTTTGGAGTAAGATCCGGTAAACTCTTGGGCTTTATTGTCAGTAGTAAAGGAATTGAGGTTGACCCGGCTAAGGTGAGAGCTATTCAAGAAATGCCAGTTCCCCGTACAGATAAAGAAGTCAGAGGTTTCTTGGGACGTTTGAATTACATTGCCTGGTTTATCTCCCATTTGACCGCTACCTGCAAACCCATCTTCAAGTTACTGAGGAAAAATCAAGAGATGATATGGAATGATGAATGTCAAGACGCTTTTGACAAAATCAAGAAATACCTCCAAGAACCTCCAATTCTGATGCCACCAGTTGAAGGAAGACCTCTAATTATGTATTTGACCGTGTTAGAAAATTCAATGGGGTGTGTGTTGGGGCAACATGACGAGTCTGGTCGAAAAGAGCATGCCATATACTACCTTAGCAAAAAGTTTACCGACTGTGAAACAAGATACTCACTGCTCGAGAGAACGTGCTGTGCTCTGGCCTGGGCTGCTCGCCGACTAAGACAGTATATGTTGAATCATACCACTTTATTGATTTCTAAGATGGATCCTATCAAATACATATTTGAGAAACCTGCCCTCTCCGGAAGAATAGCAAGATGGCAGATGATCTTAACAGAGTATGATATCCAGTATACTACCCAGAAAGCAATCAAAGGAAGCGTGCTAGCCGATCATTTGGCTCATCAAGCAGTGGATGATTACCAATCTATGAATTTTGAGTTCCCAGATGAGGATGTCATGCTTGTTACTGATTATGAAGAACCTGGACCGGATGAAGAACCCGAACTGGGATCCCGATGGACTATGGTTTTTGATGGATCTTCTAATGCATTGGGCAATGGTGTTGGTGTTATAATCATTTCCCCCAAGGGTTGCCATACGCCTTTCACTGCTAGACTATGTTTTGATTGTACCAACAATATGGCCGAGTATGAAGCATGTATTTTGGGACTCAGAGCTGCTATAGACCTGAGAATCAAGTTTTTGAGTGTGTACGGAGACTCAGCCTTGGTAATCAGTCAGATCAAGGGAGCATGGGACACTAAACATCCGAATCTCATCCCTTATCGAGAGCGGGTGTTGGCATTAATCCCATATTTTGAAGAGATTACATTCGAACATATTCCACGAGAGGAGAATCAGTTGGCAGACGCATTGGCTACCATGTCATCTATGTTCAGAGTCAGATGGGACAATGAAGCTCTCATGATCACCATTGAACGATTAGATGAACCGGCATATTGTTATGAACTTAACACTGATAAAGTAGAAGAGAAACCTTGGTTCCACGAAGTTAAAAGATATTTAGAAGCTCAAGAATACCCTGAAGGGGCATCCATCAATGATAGAAAATTTCTGAGGAAATTCTCCGCTAAATTCTTTTTGAGTAATGGAATATTATACAAATGTAATCATGATTCGACTTTGCTTCGCTGTGTGGATAAAAAGGAAGCAGGAAAGATTATGGAAGACATGCATGACGGTATTTTTTGGACTCATTCTAGTGGACATACAATGGCCAAGAAGATTCTGAGATCAGGGTATTATTGGTCTACCATGGAAGCTGATTGCCACCATCACTCCAGAACTTGTCACAAGTGCCAGATCTATGCGGATAAAGTACATGTGCCTCCTGCTCCATTGAACGTGTTGACAGCACCTTGGCCCTTTGCAATGTGGGGCATTGATATGATTGGAGAGATTAAACCTAATGCTTCTAATGGACATCGTTTCATCCTCGTTGCTATTGATTACTTTACGAAGTGGGTAGAGGCAGCCTCATTTGCTTCTGTCACCAAGAATGTGGTGGCACGATTCATCAAGAATAATCTCATTTGTCGATACGGCATCCCTGAAAGGGTTATCACTGACAATGGCACTAATTTGAACAACAAGATGATTACTGAACTCTGCACGCAGTTCAAAATAAAACACCATAACTCTTCTCCGTACCGGCCGAAGATGAACGGCGCCGTGGAGGCTGCTAATAAGAATATCAAGAAGATCCTACAAAAGATGACAGTAACGTACAAAGACTGGCATGAAATGTTACCATTTTCTCTTCATGGTTATCGCACTTCAGTACGAACTTCGACAGGGGCAACTCCCTTCTCTTTAGTCTACGGAATGGAAGCCGTCTTACCTGTGGAAGTTTAGATTCCCTCTCTAAGAATCATGAAAGAGGCAGGCTTAGATGAGGATGAATGGATTCAGACTCGACTTGATCAGATAAATTTGATTGATGAAAAGAGACTTGCGGCTGTTTGTCATGGGCAGATATATCAGAAGCGCATGACCCAGGCATTCAACAAAAAGGTTAAGAGACGGGTGTATCAAATCGGCGACTTAGTTATCAAGCGTATCATTCTACCACAAAGTGATCCCAGGGGAAAATGGACTCCCACATACGAAGGGCCATTTGTAGTTAAGAAAGTATTCTCTGGTGGAGCCATGATACTTGCTACGATGGATGGTGAAGACTTCCCACATCCCGTGAACGCAGACATAGTCAAAAAATACTACGCATAAAAGAGACCCGCTAGGTCGACACACCTAGGAAAAAGTAAGGGCATCCCGGCGAACCAAAAGGGTTCGGGCAAAAATTAGGGATAAACATATAAAAATGTACACCCGGCAAGTCGAAAACCTGAAAAGGCGGTCCAGGCAAAAATTAGGGATTAAAAGCGTATGACTATGTCCCGTTCTCAGTCAGCTTCACCCAAGTCAAAGGGACTGAACAAGCCAATCACTTCTATCCGACAGCAGGAGATGAGACGCTTGAAGACATAATGACAGTAGCAGAATTAAAATCAATAGGACTTTTCCTTCATAGCTTTTTCTTTATGTTCTCGACAATTTCCTCTTACTAGGATTTCTGCCCCCGTGTATTCAAATTGCCTGTTTATAGGCCCTCTCTCAAAATCAATACAATTTCATTTCCAAAAAGATGCTTTGTTTTACTTTCTCTGCTTTGCTTGCATAAACGTCCATTGATTTAATTTGAATTGACATATGCATTTGAATATGATCGATGTTTATCAAAATGCATGCATAAAACGGAAATAGCAATTACTAAAAGACTTCAGGATCGAGGAAAAGGTCTAACCATGCTTTCCAATGAATCCGTTGCCAATTCTACTCCCCAGCAAAGCCAGTTATTCCCCAGAAGAAATTGGCATCGCTAGACAGACGGATCATCTCCTCCACCCCCCAGCCAGGCTCTGATAAATATCTCTACCATCAGACAGAAATCAAGTATCCCTAGCTGAGAAAGGGTCATCGATACAAAAGTCTCCAACCAGAATATTGGGACTTATTTTCCCCTGGAGGAACCTTCCTCATGCATAGTTCATTCGTTACATCATTTCGCAGCATACGCATGCATACAACATTCGCATTTATTTCCGAAAGCATAAAACATCTCATGCATCATGACATAGCATGAAGCTAACTTTATTTTTCAGGCTAATCATCCTCCTGATACAGTCTAAACAAAGGTCCATTCAGACGGACATCATTATCAATTACATTCAGGATTCAACTACATCTCTCAGATATAATCCATATGAACATTCATTCTGACAAACACTCGGATATCCTCCTAATGGTGGCATCTTTAAGCCCACCCCAGATATTCATTGCAAATACAACATATACAAATACTATCAAATATAGCCTAGCGTACGGTTCATTCTGATTCAGCTCAACATATGACTCCTTCAACTACTCCAATACGGTCTAACGTACGACCCATTTGGATCTTCAAATCCTCAGATACTGCCTAGCGTACGGTACATTCCGGGGTGTAGTCTAGCATACGACTACTTTCTTCTTCAGATACAGCCTAACGTACGGCTCATTCTGCAACTCCAATACGGTCTAACGTACGACCCATTTGGATCTTCAAATCCTCAGATACTGCCTAGCGTACGGTACATTCCGGGGTGTAGTCTAGCATACGACTACTTTCTTCTTCAGATACAGCCTAACGTACGGCTCATTCTACAACTCCAATACGGTCTATCGTACGACCCATTTGGATCTTCAATTCCTCAAATACAGCCTAACGTACGGCTCGTTCTGCAACTCCGATACGGTCTAACGTACGACCCATTTGGATCTGCAACTCAGATACGATCTAGCATACGATCCATTCTGATTCTACCTTCGTCAGATACAGCCTAACGTACGACTCATTCTGCAACTCAGATACGATCTAGCGTACGATCCATTCTGATTCTACCTTCGTCAGATACAGCCTAACGTACGACTCATTCTGCAACTCAGATACGATCTAGCGTACGATCCATTCTGATCTTTCATCCCCAGCGAAGTCACCCGCCTAATGGATAACTCATTCTGCTACTCAGATACGATCTAGTGTATGATCCATTCTGATCCTTTATCCCCAACAGTGTATGACCCATTCTGATCTTTCATCATCAAACTTCCTGGATGGCATCTTTAAGCCCATCTCCATCAGGAATAACCTTTGATTAACAAGTGCAAATTTTTGGGGCATTCTAGTGTTCAATAATCTTCCACCTTCAGACCCCGAATGGCATACACATCATTCTAACTCTCTCGGTTTAAGAATATTGAACAGGGGCAGATGTCATACCCCAAAATTTGCCCGTTAATGTTACAAGGCATTTTTTAAGGTACTCCAACTTATTTTTCAAGGCATTGATCTTAAGGGAACAAAGACTCAGCTCACAGATGGCCAAATCCAGAAAATGCTCAAACTGGCATGCTCGCTAGGCGAGCAAATCCTTCGCCTAGCGAACCCTTCGCTACACCACTCGCCTAGCGAAGCTTGCGAATACCAGAAATTTTGGGCTTCATTCTGAGCCCATTAGGTCACGAAAAAGCATTATAAATACCAGCACTTCAGTCACGAAAAGGACGAAGACAGAGGCAGACGGACAGAAACCCTAGCAAAGAAACCCTAACAGAAGCAACACAACAAACCTTGGAGGCTAACCCAGAGAATTCAGAGCAACCCTAAAAGAAACCCTAAAGGAAACTCATCTGCACCAAGGTTACCTCCGCCCAACTCAATCCGACTTGCCAATTCAAGGTTGCAATTCAATTGCAAACAGGTTTGCATTACTATTACCGCTTTATGTTCTTAATTTGCATATGGCATTATGATTGAATTTGTAAAAATATCTTAAGTTTTGCATGTGAATTTAAGTATGTATGAATATCTTGGATGTTTAACCATGTAATCTCGGTAATGGATGCCATAGGGTGTGAAACTTGCTGAAATTGTACTGTTATCAAAGCCAGAACCCGCAGCCGCTCGCTAGCCCATCGCTAAGCGAGCATGTAGCGAGTATTCGCTAAGCCTTCGCTAGGCGAGGCAGGAGCGAACATGACAGTCGCTGACTTTTCTGTTCTGATTTTGCTCATCTGACATGTTTTATCATAGCCATGCATTGTTTACCTGACCCTATTACTGTTGGGATTTCTTTTATGGTGTAATTCTCGATTGCACCCTGATTTGGTATTCTGACCTGTTTGCTGAATTTTGTAAGGGTTCACATACACCCGGAAAAGGTAGCTTGCTAGGTATTCCACTTTATTTGTGGGATACCCTTGCGGAGATTCATCCTAATTACTTAATTGATTTTAATGTGGAGATTCATCCTAATTACTTAATTGATTATAATATGGACCTAATTACCTAATTGATTACAACTCCCTAATTGATTATAAAATATCGCCTTTGAATATGTGATCTTGGACCTCTCTTTGTTGCCTTACGATATTACGGTATTATGGTCATGTCCCGCGAATGTGGGGATACACTTAGCAAAGACCCTTCGGTCAAATCATCATGTCCCTATAAGATAAATCATAGTCCCTCGGATGTTGCCTTCGAATATATGATTCTTGTCCCTCGGTGACCCGTCGTTGTAGCCTACGGTTAAATGATGATCGTCCCTTCAAATGCTAAGGTATCCTTACAAATGTTGCCTTCAATGACCAAACAATGACCCTACGATGGCCCTTTACATCCAAAGGGATAAAACTACTTACTTCTCAATAGTAAGGACAGTTTTACCCTCATAAGGATCGGAAATGCCCATAAAGACCTTGGGTAGGTATAACTCTTAATTGCTGGCTCACAACCTAAAACATTTTTCATACCTCACACTTTGCAAATACTAGAAGATCACCACTTGGTATACATTCGTACTAGAATCATTGCCAAGTTATATTTTTCTAAACCGCTTTCAAAATTAAACGAGATAAATACTTTGTATACATTCGTACAAGAATCATTACAAAGTTAAACTCTCTTTTCAAAACATTTTTTTAGCAATTCACAAACACTTTTTTTTCAGACAAACATAAGTGATCAAGAAATTAAGAGCCCATGGATAACCATGGATACAAAGGGTGCTAACACCTTCCCTTTGTATAATGTACCTCCCGAACCCAAAATCTAATTAAGGTCTTTCCTGTTCTTTTCCACCTTTCCTTATGGGATAAAAGAAAAGTCGGTGGCGACTCTTGCTATCCGTGACATTTGCTTTCCAAAGCAAAAACACACAAAGTCAGTTCACCGTATGACAACCCCCGTCCGCTGATCGGTCAGCGGAACCACCGTCCGCTGACCGGGTAGCGGAAACCCTGGCTAACTCTGCGTAGTGTGATCGGTCGCCGAAATTTAATTTGGTTTTTTAATTAATTAAAGGAATTAAAAATTATTAATAATAATGTGTTTGTTATTATTGCCTTGTTGTGATCAGTTATGGCCTTAGTCTTCCTTCATTTTGTTTTGGGTTTTTAAATACGACCTGCGTGTCGTGCCTCTCCTTTTAATCTCTTAGTGTAACTTCTTTTCTCATCTCAATCCCTCGTATGTAAAACGAGTTTCTTCTGGAATGTAATGTTATGAAGAAAGAGAAGAAGACAATGTTATGAAGAAAGAGAAGATTTCAATATCAAAGGAGGACAACCTTGAAGATCTTGCTTGGAGAAGCTTAGAGAAGAATTCAATATTAAAGGAGGACAACCTTGAAGATCTTGCTTGGAGAAGCTTAGACCGTTATTAGGTTAGCTTAGGTTCTCTCATTGGCTTGGGAGAACAATTGCGCTAGGGGCCATAACTGTTTCATTGTGCATGTATGTTGATGCATGTGTATGTATGTTGATGCATGTGAATATATGTTGATGCATGTGAGAGACAATTTATATGATAAATAAGTCGGTGAGATCAGGACAATTGCAATTCCCTCAAACTAAATATTAAGTTTATGCTTTCCAAGTTTTAGCACTCATCAAGACTAGTATCGGATAATGTAGGTTTCGCCTACGCGAGGTGCATGTTCTATATTAGTAAGGTGCGATGGGATAATTTTAATATCCAACTGTTAAAATAATGGGTCAAACTTAACTAAACAAATTATGAGAATATTATATATGTTTGCTTTCCAAGTTTTAGCACTCATCAAGACTGGTATCGAATAATGTAGGTTTCGCCTACGCGAGGTGCATGTTTTGTATTAGTTAAGGTGCGATGGGATAATTGTAATATCCAACTGCTAAAACGATGAGTCAAACTTAATTATAATTTTCTTGTATATGTTTAGAAGCAAGAATTGGGAATGATCCATATGATGGATTGGAATAAGGAGTTATTCACCCAACTAAAATTTTCGAGAGTTGTATGAGATACAATTGGAAGGAGTTCCTACCTAAATAACCTAGTTTTGTGTAATCCGCCTACGCGGACTTAGAACGAAGTGAAATAAGGATCTCGACCCACTAGAAAATCTTCCAACGGGATTTTCCGAATCAAATGATGAGGGTCATTTGTTTTGAGTAAAATAGTGGGAGCATATTTAATTAAAGGCCTAATTAAATATGTCAATGATACTTATATTTTCATTAATCCTTATGTAGATTACCATGACAACAAACACCTCTAACAACATCTTGCGATCAATCCTTGACAAGGAAAAATTGTCTGGGACAAATTTCCTGGATTGGCACCGAAACCTGAGGATTGTCCTCAAACATGATAAAAAGTTGTATGTCTTGGAGAAACCTGTTCCTGAAGAGGAACCTCCTAGTTCTGCACCTAAGGCAGAAAGAGATGCTTATAAGAAGCATGTCGATGATGCCAATGAAACTGCTTGTCTCATGCTAGCTACCATGAACTCATAATTGCAAAAGCAACATGAGAACATGTCAGCGTTCGATATGATCGAACACCTGAAGCTGCTCTATCAAGAGCAAGCAAGGCATGAGAGGTTTGAAGTTTCAAAAGCCCTTTTCCAAAGCAAGTTAGCTGAGGGAGCCCCTGTAGGTCCCCATGTACTCAAGATGATTGGGTATGTGGAAAACCTTGATAGATTGGGTTTTCCCCTCGAAAAGGAACTTGCGACTGATTTGATCTTGCAATCGTTGCCAGATAGTTTCAGTCAATTTGTCCTAAATTTCAATATGATTGATATGGACAAATCTCTTCCTGAACTGCTCGCCATGTTAAGAACTGCCGAGCAGAATCTGAAGTCAAAAGGGAAGTCCATTCTGATGATCAGAAATGGAAAGAGACAGAACAAAAGGCCCACCAAGCAGGGTGATAAAGGGATAGGCAAGGAAGTTGCCAAACCCAGACCCACTATTGCTGCTTTGAAGCCTAGTGGAGGCATAGCAAAGACAGGCACCTGCTTCCATTGCGGTAAGACCGGACACTGGAAGAGAAACTGCCCAAAGTACCTAGAAGATATGAAGAATGGAGTAGAGACTTCAACTTCAGGTATTTTTGTTATTAAATAAATTTATCTACTTCTGCATCATGGGTATTAGATACTGGATGCGGTTCTCACATTTGTACAAATGTGTAGGGGCTGAAAAGGAGTAGAGATTTGGCAAAAGGTGAAGTTGACCTACGAGTTGGCAATGGAGCAAAGGTTGCTACTTTAGCCGTAGGATCTTATGTATTGACTTTACCTAGTGGTTTTATAATTCAGTTAGAGAACTGTTATTATGTACCTGCAATTAGCAGGAATATTATTTCCATTTCTTGTTTGGACAAGTTTGGTTTTTCATTTATAATAAAGAACAATTGTTGCTCAATTTATTTGAATGATATATTCTATGCTACTGCACAAATGAGCAATGGACTATATGTCCTTGATCTCGAAATGCCTATTAATAACATTAATACTAAAAAGGTGAAACCTAACGAGTTAAAATAAACTAGGTAAGAATATTAAAACTCTTCGATCAGATCGAGGTGGTGAGTATTTAAGCCTAGAGTTTGATGACCATCTGAAAGAGTGTGGGATCCTATCCCAACTCACTCCTCCTAGAACACCCCAATGGAATGGTGTGTTTGAGAGAAGAAATCGAACCCTGTTGGACATGGTCTGATCCATGATGAGTCACGCCGATCTTCCAAACTCCTTTTGGGGACATGCGCTATTGACAGCAGCTTACACACTTAACCGTGTTCCATCCAAAAAGGTTGAGAAGACACCATATGAGATATGGAGTGGTAAGAGACCACATATGTCTTACATGAAGATTTGGGGTTGCGAAGTTTATGTGAAACAACAAATTTCAACTAAGCTTGAGCCCAAATCTGACAAATGCTTATTTGTGGGGTATCCTAAAGAAACAAGAGGATATTACTTCTACAATCCTTCTGAGGGAAAAGTGTTTGTCGCTCGAACTAGAGTTTTCTTAGAAAAGGATTTTATTTCTAAAGGAGCCAGTGGAAGGAAAGTAGAGCTTGAAGAAATTCAAGAATCACAAAGCATCGACACACCTATGGAGGAATTGGAGCAGGAAACACAAGCAGTTGTGTAAGAGCAACCTACTCAAGTAGAACAAGACCAGCGTAGGTCAGGCAGGATACGTCACCTACCTGAGATATATGGATATCTGATCAAGGTGATATATTACTCATGGAATCTTCGTTTTGATGAAACAGTAAAACAATATGGATTCATCAAGAACGAAGATGAGCCTTGTGTCTACAAGAAGGTTAGTGGGAGCATGATCGTATTCCTGGTATTATATATAGATGACATATTACTCATTGGAAACGATATCCCTACCCTGCAACAAGTAAAGTCTTGGGTGGGGAAATGCTTTTCTATGAAGGACCTAGGTGAAGCAGCCTATATATTAGGAATCAGAATCTATAGAGATAGATCATAAAATGCTTGGCCTAAGTCAGAGTACATAGACAAGGTGCTGAGACGCTTTAATATGAATGATTCCAATGGTTATGTGTTTTGCTGAAATGGTGGCGCTGTGAGCTTGAAAAGTTCAAAGCAAGATACAGTTGTTGATTCTACAACCGAGGCTGAGTATATTGCTGCCTCAAATGCAGAAAAGGGAGTTGTTTGGATCAAAAAGTTCATTAGTGAACTTGGCATAGTCCCTAGCATTGTGGATCCCATTGGTCTCTATTATGATAAC
The DNA here is from genome assembly GCF_024323335.1 of Lathyrus oleraceus. NCBI lineage: Eukaryota > Viridiplantae > Streptophyta > Magnoliopsida > Fabales > Fabaceae > Lathyrus > Lathyrus oleraceus. The sequence continues at coordinate 212,162,367 of NC_066582.1, forward strand.
AATGGTGCTATCGCACAAGCTAAGGAGCCTAGATCTCACCGACGATCCAAACACATACTCAGGCGTTATCATCTCATTCGAGAGATAATAGATAGAGGAGATGTGAAAATATGTAAAGTACCTACACTTGACAATATAGCTGACCCACTGACAAAGCCTCTTGCGCAGCAGAAGCATGATGGCCATACTAGATCAATGGGCATACGGGGTATGCCTGATTGGCTCTAGTGCTAGTGGGAGATTGTTGGTGTAAGCCCTAGAGGCCAATACTTTTGGTACTTGTATCGAATTATTTATTAATAATAAAAGACATTTTCTTTATTATGGTTGATTAATAAAGTCCCTGGAATAGATAGTCCGTTTAATATATTAAGTGTGACTTAATCATGAGAGCACATTAAACATAAGGACATTATTCTTAAAGCATCCGTAGTCGAGCTTTAGTGTGAAGTGGGATAACATTAAAGCATTAAGACTATTATGTTTGTAGACTGATGATCACATCTCATGGATCATGGATAAAGAGTTATCAAGTCTTAAACATAGGTATGAATATTAGGAGTAATATTTATACCGGATTGACCCGCTATGAGAATACTATATAGAAAGTTATGCAAAGTGTCATAAGTTATTCTCATGGTGATAATGGTGTATACCACTCTTCGACCTGAAACCACTATGGACCCTAGATGTAGAATCGAGTGCTTTATTGCTGATCCAACGTTGTCCGTAACTGGATAACCATAAAGACAGTTGATGGGTACTCCACGAAGCATGCTGAGGGACATGAGTGACCTAGATGGAATTTGCCCATCCTGCATAACAGGATAAATGTCTATGGGCCCAATATTGAACTGGACAAGGATGACACGGTCTATGCCTTATGTTCAATATAGACATAAGGGCAAAAGGGTAATTATACACATAATTATTATCACAGGAGGTTTTGTCAGATCACATGACATTTTCGTGACTTGGGTAGCAGTGATGTGTTGCTAGATACCGCTCACTGTTTATTATGTTAAATGCGTGATTTAATATAATTGCCAACGTCGCGAAAACCTACAGGGTCACACACAAAGGACAGATTGATGAGAGATAGAGTAACTAAGGAATACCGTAAGATACGGTGCCCTTAAGTGAATTATAGAATATCGTAAGGTACGGTGTACTTGAGTAGAATACGAAATATGGTAAGGTACCATGGGCTTAAGTGATTTTGGGCATATTATAAGATATGGGCCAAAATACACTTAAGTGGGCTTTTTAGCTTAAAGCCCACACAAGTGGTTCTATAAATAGAACCCTTGTGCAGAAGCATTCATTGCGGTTGCATTATTTTCGTTTTCTCTCTCTCTCTCTCTCTCACTCAAAGCCTTCATTCGTACCAGCTAGCACTGAGATTGAAGGAATCCGTTCGTGTGGACTGAGTAGAGACGTTGTCATCGTTCAACGTTCGTGATCGCTCTGTGGATCTGGATCAAAGGTTTTGATCGTCACAAGAGATCTGCACCAAAGGTTTCAATCGTCACAAGAGGTAAATATTCTATCACTGATCATGACCATTCGTAAGGATCTTTAAAGGAGAAAAGTTTAATTTCCACTGCATTTTGGATCGCAATTCTCCTTTAGTATGAGCGCGGTAGTTTGTTGCATTGAAGAAAAGACACGTGGTCGGGGATCGTTCGAAAATTGTGCCAAAGCAACATGCATACATGGAATTGCCAAAAATCAATCCATATATTCTCTACTTGTCTTAGACTCACCAAGTACTGTGTTACCCTCTAATACCAAATGTCTTCTTTTTTTCCATTCTTTGACCTCATCTTTGTTCAAATCTTGCCAATGTCTATCTCATGCTTGGACCATAGTCATGTTGTAGTGTTCCCTTAGATATCTCGACTGAGAAGGGATTTGTTGTTCAAACCCAAACTAGAGTTTGATCTTATATGTCTGATGCATCTCAACAGTAAAGAAACAGATAATATATGTTGTCGCACTTCATACTCGACTATCACTATAATCAGGCACTAGGTATTGAAGGTACAACCTCCATATAAACTATCATAAGAAATACAATAGTTAGAATGTAAATAAGTAGTTTAGAAAACTTAGAGATTGTAACGTTCCATACTTATATCATTCTATTCCATGTGTTCTATTGCAACTCGATACCCACATAGATGATAACGGGGATTATTTATGTAATGCATACCTCATTGGCATCATCTTGCGTTTACAAATAACAATATTAATGTTAGGTATAATTTACTATGAGAATAATAAAGTGCATTCATAGATTATGAATACCTTAATGCATATGGATGTGATGGCTCCACGATACTAATAGGGGCAAACAACGGTATATGTGTGAATGCCCAGACACTGTGTAATATAACACTGTCTCTTATGTTCTTCACTCCTTTTTGGGCTGCTTTGCACATATGTCTATACAATGTTGCTAAACAAGCAGAACCCCAACTATATGTGTTGCATTTATCTAGATCTCATACTAAAGGTAACCAAGATGAATGCAATAAATTGTGACTCTTGTCTAGCATCAAGAATGTAGCAATGAGAAGTAAAATATATACTTTAGCATGAAGAATGTTTTCTTCTTTCGTGGGTCAAGATTTATTTTTTAACTCTGTTAACAGACCTTCTATCCAAACAATTTTCACATAAGACCCATTTTTATCTAAAGTCGTAGGTTTTAAACCTAAATTCTCAAAGTAAACATCGTTTGTTACGTTAGTATAGTCATTAACAGGTTTACCATTTATTCCGAGACCGAATAACATATTCACATCCTCCAAAGTAATGGTACATTCACCGGTTGGTAAATGAAAGGTATGTGTTTCCGTTCTCCATCTCTCTAAAAACGTAACAACTAGTTTGGAGTCAATTTTTAAACTTGATACTTTTGCGACTTTAGCAAAACCGGCTTGTTTTAAGTACGGTATTATAATAGCACTTGGTTGAATATGAGTATGAGAGTGGACTCGAAACCTAGTGTCTTCTTGAAAAAATAGAAAATATAATGAATACGATGATAAAAAACACGTAAATGAAGAGTATACAAAACTTACATATGCTTCAATGTTTGATGGTGCTCCACGATGTGATTCTCCCATCCACAACAAAGCCATTTTACGAGATTGTGAGTTATGTTGATTTCTTAGAAGTGAATATTGTTGATGAGGGATGTTTGAAATAAAATTTAGAAGCTGAATTTATAGACTTTATAGTAAAATATTTGGAGTTTTAATATTATGAAGTTACTTATCAATGCATGCATACATGCCTATACATCTAGTATTACATGCAGGATTCCTTAAGTAATGAGATAATGCATGGCAGAAGAAAGAGGTTGTCCATTCAATGGCCGAGTTGCACCGATTTTGTTCAAACTCGGCCATACATTGGTCGAGCTTACTCATCACCTTAATAGTCATGTCCATCCATTGGCTGAGTTCTGTCATGGTCTTGATCATACATTGATCGAGCTTGGTCTTGATCTTTCCGTTGGGTTCCACTTTTTGGACTATATAAGTTATATTTATGTGCTACTTCATCAGCTCATTCCATATTCCACCACCACTTCATATATTTCTTACATCTAAATGGCTGAGAGAAATTTAGTATTATCCATTCACTATAACGGTACTATTTTCACAGATATTAATGCAGGATTCTCATTTAGCAATACAAATATCCATTTATTCAAAATTCACCTCAATTCTGATTTCCTTCATCTGAAATATCGGATTGCAAAAAAGTTGCAACGTCGTGTTTAAGAAATTATTTATCGCCATCCATTAATTAATGAAGACGATGATATTGTATTTTACATAATGACACCGATTCAAAATTATGAAGAAGTTAAATCAATGTTTCAATGTCACAATACATTTTCTCAACTATTCACCATTGAGATATATGTTCGTCTACTTGAACATTTTGAAACATATTTGACTCAATTCACACAATCACGTCAATATGCAATGAGTCAAACCACTGACGACAAACCAACACAGAATAATGAACCTTTCATACCCAATGAAAAGGTTGGCGAAGACAGTGAGGAAGATTTTGAAGAGGTACGCTTTGAAGATCTATCTGGTACAGGCGATGATGGTGGAAATGAACCTCTCAACCGATTAATTTATACAACCCACCTATTCACATGAAAAATATATGTTTGGAAGATGTTCAACAGATCTCTGTTTTTGGAAGTTTCCCATCAAACCATACTAGTGAGGAAATAGAGGAGGGAATGGAGTTTGAAAACAAGGAAGCTTGTGTTGTCGCATTGCAACATTGGCATATAAAACATAGTCTTGACTATGCAGTGACTAAATCTAACAATGTAAGATATGTAATCAAGTGTAAGAATATAGAATGCAAATTCAAATGGAGGGATTCTTTGTGTAAGACGAACTCAAAATGGAAGATTGGTAAGCTCAGTGGGCCCCACACATGCACAACCACTTCTATGTCACACGACCATAGAAAACTCAATTCAGAAATGATTAGTCACAGCATAATGGAGCTTGTTAATCGTGATGCTTCTCTTAAGGTGAAGGTGATTATCGTCCATATTGTAGAAAAACGTAGGTACATAATATCGTACAAAAAGCATGGATTGTAAAGTGTAAGGCCATAGAATCGTTGTATGGAAATTGGGAGACATCTTAGAATGACCTGTCGTAGTGGATATCGATAATGAAAACCTATCTTCCTGGTACTATTATAGAATTGCAAACCTTACATGTGATTTCATACGATGGATCCCAATTGGGGGACAAGAGGATCTTCCATCGTCTCTTTTGGGCGTTTCGACCATGTATACGTGGTTTCACCTATTGTAAGCCTATTGTGCAAGTTGACGAAACATGGTTGTATGGCAAGTATAGAGGGACTATGTTGATGGTAGTGTCACAGAATGGGAACGATAACATTTTCCCAATAGCTTCCGTATTAGTTGAAGGTGAGACAAATGATGCTTGGAGTTTCTTTCTTAGGAATTTGAGAATACACGTGACACCACAACCTAATATGTGTCTAATATCAGACAGACATGAATCGATTAAGAGTGCATATAAAAATCCTGAAAACGGGTGGTAATATCCTCCATCTTCAGACGTCTACTAGATTAGACACATTGCACAGAACTTCAAGTGTGAGATTAAAGACAAGGAACTACGCAAAAAAGTTGTTAACATGGCTAACAATATAAATTTCAGTTGCCGCAAATACTTGTTCATTTCTATTATGTTTTATATAACATTTTTATCACAGGTTATACGTTGACATAGGCGGAATTTAATTACTATCGCAGAGAGATCCGAAAAACAAACATTGAGGCTTTATCATGGATACACAACATCCCTCGGGAGAAGTAGGCAAGGATGACGGAGGGCAACGCTGGGGACACATGTCAACTAACTTGGCAGAAGCAATGAACTCGGTACTCAAAGAAACCTGAAACTTACCAATCACTGCATTGGTTTAGTCTACCTATTATCGATTGGGATCACTCTTTGGTAAAATAGGCCATCAGTGGACAAAAATGTTGGCTTCTGGGAAAATTTTCACAGATAATTGCAATAAGGGTATGGTTGAAGAAGTCACTAAATCTAACACTCATAATGTCATGCAATTTGATCGCGAGAGATTCTATTTCATTGTCCATGAAAAGATTAATCAGAATGATGGTCGACCAATAGGTATTTTCAGCATTGCTCTAAGGAAACAGTGGTGCGATTGTGGGAAATTTCAATAATTTCACTTACCTTGCTCCCATGTAATCGCAACATATTCTAGTATATGTCGGGACTACCCCATTCACATACCAGACGTGTTCAAAATTCTTAACATATTCATGGACTACAAGAAAAGTTTCCTTGGACTTCCCCATGAGGAGAACTGACCACGATATGAAGGATTTACTATTTGCCAAGATGAATCTATGAGAAGAAGGAAGAAAGAGAGCTCAACCAGCACCCGGATTAGAACCGAAATGGACAATGTTGAAAAGGAAAATAGAAGGTGTGTGATTTGTCGCGCAGTAGGACATATGCGTAGAAAATGTCCAAATGTGGCAGGACCCTCTAGATGATTATGTTGTTTTTTAATATCATCTTTTAAGCAAGTATTATGTTATCTTTATTAATGTATTTATAATGTCTTCTGGAACAAGCAGTAAAGAATATATTTAATAATAAAGACTTCTGATTACAAAGTACAATCACAACAACTTAAATACATAAAGCTTCTCAACAAACTAATCGACAATAACAACCAACACAAGTAGACATTTAACTCCTCTGTTAACTTCACCATTATGTGCTGAAAACATACATTGAACATCTTAATCATTTTCTATATGATTCAAGTAATATATGTACGTACCCTCAGGGCTTGTAGTCAACTCTATGTATGGACAATGATACTCTACTTTTCTCACCTTCATACGACACTCATCCAACTGTTGAAAATCAGTGTTTATGGTTGCAATCAGTGTTTTGAAATTCCATTGCGGATCTAGGAAAACATTGATTTTTTTGTCTTGCTCATAAAACACAAGATCTCATATAGATATTATTACAAAAACAGATTGGTAGGTGAACTGAATTATGTTTTTGCACATCAAGCTACTTATAAAAATTCAATACATAAATACTCGGTCATTCATTGGCCGAGAGTCTACTAACAGTGGCATCCCTCGGCCAATGAATGTCATGGGTGATAAAATTATTATTTAAATGTCAATGGCTTATAAATTAATTAAAAGTTTTAAAATAAACCAAAAAATAAATCAAAAAATAAATAAACATTTACCCACTCGACCAATGAATGGTTGAGCTTCTTCATGGTCAAACTTTATGCAATGCCTCATCCATTGATTGGACGAGGTCCTTCTCCAAAAGGCCACTCGGCCAATGAATGGTCGAGCTTCCTCATGGTCAAACTTTGTGCAATGCCTCATCCATTTATTGAACGAGGTCCTTCTCCAAAAGGGGCATCCTGGGGATTTATTTTCAAACTAAGGTGGTTTGGGATTTAATTTTCATGTTTGGGGCAGAACAATAAAAAAGTCTCTCCAGGCCTTCAACCTAAAGATTCCAAATCCCTTTCTCCAACAAATTCAAATAAAAAATCAAAAAATACTTCCTCCGTTTCTTTTTAAGTGTCACTTTTTAACTTTTTACGCATACCAAGAAAGTTAATCATTATTGTTACTTTTGAAACAATAATTCTTGTTTTACCTATAATACACTTAATTATTTATTATATTCATTTTATTTTTTCTCTTTCTGTAATAATGACAAAGGGGTAATTTTGACAAAAATGCATTTAATATTACCTTGAACTTTGCAAGTGACAATTAAAAAGAAACAAAAAATTATCAAGAAAGTAACACTTAAAAAGGAACGGAGAGTGCAAACTAAAAAACCCTTCTTCTCATTACAAGCATCAATGACATGAACATTAACCATATATATCTCCTCAAATTGATAAATCAATGTTATTCGTATAGTACTCAAGAACTTAGGTGTTGAGTTTATCTTGAGTTATGACATATAGATTTAGTATTAATTTTAAGATATAATTCATAATATCTTAACTTTAGGGAATAAAAAGTGTTAATTTGGGGGATTTTCTGATTAGTTTTTTTTTGGAAAGAGTTTTTAGTTTATTTGGTTTCTTGGATTTTTTAGGTTTCAAATTTGAGGGATAAATGTTTGAGTTTATGTGTTTGGGGATGAAGATGTGAATTTTTTGAAAGAGAATTAACAAAATTTTGATTTGTTAGAGAATGGGGTTTTGAGATTTATGGGTTACTTAACTTGGTTGGAGAAAGAGAGAGAGTTTTTCAACTTTTGTATTTGGGGATGGATTTGTGGGTTTTGTGGGAAGAAGATTAGCAAAATTAATTATACATCAATCTTGTTGTTATAATAAATTAAACGTTATGCGTTTTGAGATGACGATTTAAATTAGAAAAAAATTAAATGAACCAATAAAATGTTTTTAAATAACGTGACACTTTTATTCTAATTTGGGTCAATATTTCATTTGTCATATCATTGTTGAACATGCCACATAGACCAATCTGAATAAAGGACAAAAAAATTCAAAAAGGGACTTAAAACCTGATTTTTTTTAAATGGTGATTAAAAGTTTATAAATGAAAGAAGGAAGATCAAAATTGCATTTAAACCAATGTTATTTTAGGTATTTCATTTTATCGAAACTTTTTTTAAATATCAAAATTTCAAAAAATCACTTAATTTTGAAGTTATTTTGAATAGTTTTTCGTAAAATCATTTTTAAGATACAACATTTTTTAAAAATTGTGATTTTGATTATGTTTTGATCTTCAATAATGTAGTTTTATATTATAGAATGTCAAAATTAGTCTTTTAATTTAGAAAAAATAAATATAAAAAATTTATAAATTTTTAAAAACATTTTTGTAAAATCTTTTTTCAAAAATATAAAAAAAAATCCTATTTTTTAAAACTAAAACAAACTAAAAGATATAGAAATTCTTTCTCCACCCCTCATCTTTTTTAAAACCCCACCCTTCCAAATTTAATCATATCATTTTACGTGTTTAATCTCAATCCTATCAAATAAGCCCCTTTCACAGATGGATTCACGCTTACACAGATGGATTCACGCTTATTTTGTGATTGCAATGCCCTCTAACTAACCCTCACATGTTATCAATAACTTTATAAATCATAAACCTTTTAATTGGCAATGATATATCTAATTAAAACTAAAATGAAAATATTAATACATTTTATAGATAATCAAGTTTCACTAAACAAAACTGTTAGGGTGCTTCACCAAAAGCATCTATGCATGATAATCGATTGTGGGTGAAGCACCTATGCATGATAATTGATTGTGACAGCTAGATTTTAAGAATAAGTGTTTACTTTCTGCGCCCTTGTGAGGTTTTCCTAATACCGTTGCATATAATAGATACTATTATTGGGTTTGATAGAGCCATTTTTAGTATTAGTCTCAAAGATGAGTGGCTGGCCTACTGGATTTGTTGATATTTTAACTAATTAACCCCCAAATTAACCTGACACCCCATACTTTTAGAGTGGCACATTAAAACTTGAATGAAATTTGTCTGAAATTTTTTATAGATAAAAATGAAATTTTCGATAAGCAAAAATTAAAATTCTGACACATAGAAAATTTCCAATAGTATATTTTAAATTTCTTGTATATTTCTATGTTCCAAATAATTCCAAAATTTAAAAATTTACTAGTTGATACCGAAAATTTCAAATGTTTATAATGATCGAAAATTTTGAAATTTCCTATATAATAATAAACTTTAATATTGGAAATTTTGGAATTTTCGATATAAACTTCCAGAATTTTTTATTTTTACCATAAAAAAATTTGCTTCAGAGGGTGAATTTACTTCGGGTGAATTTAGGAGTTATTGTGATGACGAGGGTATAATGCGTGAGGTTGTACTACCTTATACGCCTCAGCAAAATGGTGTTGTCAAGAGGAAAAATCGGACAACCCTAAATCACTCTCTTTCTCCCTTTTCATCATGAGAATCTATCGACCTTGATGCCTTTAAGAACCCATAATCCATCTCATTCTAGTCTACAGGGTTTTCATGCAATCAAACCTTAAATCATTTTGATTTTCCCACACAAACCATAAAATCATTTCAATCTCAACGACCCTGAACGAGACTTTTATTGACATTGAAGAGAGAGAGAGAGAGAGAGAGAGAGAGAGAGAGAGAGAGAGAGAGAGAGAGTACGTGTGTGTGTGAGTGTGTATGTGTGTTAAAATAATCATAACGGGGGAGACTCGAGATGGTGGCAGAGGGAGAACAACGGTGGGGTCAGTTCCGACGGAATAGGCATTGATGATGGTGAAGGGAAGTCATCTCCGTCCAAGTTCATTAAGCGATGTGAATTAATAAATACTAGGTTTCATTCATTTGGTGGATGGTGTACTTTTATTGGGTTGTCTCTAGTGGTGAATCGTTATATCCTTCTAGAAAATGATTCAACCTTGTGCTGGTTGGTTGTTATCTTACTGAAATTTGATGTCTTCTTTGTTATCTTTTATGTTGTTTTGGCATGCTTAATTGACATTGCTCTTTTTTTTTGTCTTCCCTGCATCATTGTTATTCTCTATGTTATTGCAGGACGTGAAGGTGCGTTAGAAGTAAACATTAGTATACTTCCAAAATACATATTTCAATTATTAAACAATGTGGAGAATGCTAGTGGTGGAGTTAGATCGATTCTTTCCACATAAACCTTTAGCAGATACATGGTTGATCAGTGAATTTTGATGCACCTTCTTCTACTATTGTACTTAGGCAACTCTATGATTTATTATATTATTTTTACTATTTTAGTGTGCTTTTATATTTAATTTAATTTTTGTCTTTATTTTATTTGTGTACTTCATTTTCAGCATAAATAGTTATTTGATATCTTGTTACTTTGCAAATCATAACTTGAGTTATAGGAGTCGGATTAACGCATTCTAATATGTGTTGGAAAGATAAGAGAAAGAGCTACAAGTTTCATGTTGAAGTCAAAATCAAAGTCAGAATGAATGAGGGTAGAATAATTCGTTGAAGTTACACACTTAATTAAAATAGTTAGTTTGAGCCGATTTTTGTAATTTTCGGGTCGGATCCCTTAAGGGTCCAAACTTCCCTTTTATTATATTAGGTCTTTCACTGCTACAGTAATCCTATTCTGAATTTGGAAGATAAAATATTTCTTAGACGATTTCATGGAGAACTAAAGTTCACAAGGTTGATCTACTGTAATCGGTTTATGTCAATACTTTGAGGTTTCTTAATTTTCAATCAAATGTCTTTTGCCTTTCAATATTTTGTTATATGTTTTGTATGCTTTATTCAAATTCTATAGAATATGTGTTGATTAATTTCAATTGATATATGTTCCATAGTCGTGTTTGCTTAATTCGTGTGTGCTTAACCCATTTGCTTAATTCGGAATTTGTTTGCTTAATTCAGAAATTAGGAACATATATCATATATTAGTATCAATGCGCTTGTTATTGTTACTGTAATAAAAAGGGGATTAGAATCCGCTTAGGGCATGAAAATTATATTAACCAATGATAAGTTAGGAAACCAAAATAGTATATTAGCTTATTTCATAATCACTTTTATAATCACTTTTCATAATCACTTACTCTCAATCGAATCGAAATCCCCCTATTTTGTTTTTTATTTGGTTAATTTGTCAAGAGTCCTTGCGATACGATACTCGAGTGTCGCTTGGCTAGACTACCGTTCTTAGTTACTCGTTTTTGACCTGTGTGCGACAGCAGATCAATGGCTAATGAACAAGTATTTTTACCTGAGGATGCAAAATTTTGTATATGCCTTTGTCTATATGAGGATATAGTAGAGCTTCATACTCATCCCTGCAACTATCACTTCCACTTTTCATGCATAGTAAAATGGTTAAAGATGAATGTGTAAGACCCCAATTTTGACCCTAAGATCCCTCATGATATCTCTTCATATGCATTAGCATTGGGATCACACCTTGGAATCCTCCTTACCCCTCATTCATTGGGTTTGCATTGGGAGAGGTCACCAAGCACTTTATATTGTATCATACTTTGTTTTTATTTAGTTTACTAACCAAAATACCAAAAATATGTCATTGTATTAGTTTAACTCTTTTGTAGGTAGTGTGTATGCTCACCTATGCTCTATCAAGTTTATATCTAGGGTTTGAGACCCTCAATGCAATGATCTCAATCAAGATTTGGTTTACATTGGCTCTAGACATCATATATGTATCCCCATGATCTTCACATGTTATTTTGATCAAGGAATCATCAAGAGTTTGGAGTTGGTTTGCCTTGGAAACCCTAATTCATCTAGGTATCTTGTGTGACTTCTTCAACATGTTTCTTCAACAATCGATCAAAACATTTCAAGGTATACTTCACATTCCATAATCTTATGCATATATGATCCTACATGAGTCCCAAAAGTCAAGAGATTGTCAAGCTAGCAAGTTGATTCATGATGGTTGACCAGAGAAAGTCAACTGATCAAAACTGGGGTTTCCTAGACCCTATCTCCTACAAAATTTGTCATATGAAAACGATTCTAAGAGAAACATTTCTCAAAATGGCATTACAGATAACTTTCATGTTGAAGTCAAGAGATAGTTTTGCTTGGAAAGTCATTTTTTATGGTGAAAGATTATAGGTCATTTTGTCTGAACCCTAGTTTGGAGGTCAACTTCCCAAGACCATAACTTTCTCAATTTTCATGAGATGAAAGCCATTCAAATTGCATTATCAAATTCAATATTCATAATTTAACTTTTATGTTTGGAGTAAGTTCAAATTCAACTTGAAAATGCATGTTCCAAGAGGAAACATTATAGGTCATTTTTGGCCAATACCATAGAACAAATGATTTTCCTCAACTTCTAAAATGAATAACTCCTTCATGCCAAATTCAAATGAGGTCAAATTTATGACCAATATGAATAGGTTTGAAAGAGATACAACTTTTATGAAAGAACTTTTCTCATTTGAAGCCCCTAGAAAAAGTTATTTAAGATGGAAGAAGTGAACATTTGACTTGGGACTTAAAAAAATTTCAAATATGTTTGATTTCCCAAACTTCCACCTCAAAATTCATCATGATCCCAGCTTCAAATGAAAAAGTGTCCAACATGAAATTTGTTCCCCTTGATCTCACCTTTCCAAAACATCAAAGATCATCTGATTTGGATAGAAATTGGAGGACTTGTGCATGGGTGTAAGTTGAAGCACCATTTGGATAATTTCAAGTTCCTTTTTCCACACACAATTGCATGAGCTTCTAACATGATTTCAGCATATTGCACATTGGACTTGGATCATATGGCATTATTTCATGGGCCTCATACACACCCATGCATCTATGCAAGGGAGAATTCGAAAATTTTCCAAATTTTGAAGTGTGCAAATATCATTCACATTGGCTATAAATAGGACCCTTCATGATCAGAAATGGGATCCCTCTTGCCCAAGCTTCGACCCCCTTCTTCCCCAAACACCATTGAAAGGATAATCTTGAAGGTTTCTTGAGAAATCGAATTTCAACTCTCCTTCTATTTTAGGATTGAAACTCCAAGAGTCCAAGCTTTTTAACCATTCAAATCATCTTCTACAAGCTTCTAGAGTCAAGCCAAGCCAAATTGGAAGCAAGATCAAGCAATTCTGAAGCTCCTCGAAGGTGAGATCTCAGAAACTTTTCTTCTTCGATTCTCCCTCATTTCTCATCCATTTTGACTGATTGTTGGTTTGCTAAAGTCCTACCAATGTAGGCAACAAGATTGAGTTGCTTTGAGGTCAAATCGGAGCAACTCAGTTCATGATCCTCAAAATTTAAATCCCTGTATCTTTTCATATACTTGGAATTGAACAAAATTGAGGACAGATTCGAGCTCTTTAGCATTTTTTATATAAATCCATGTCTTGCTTTTTCATTTTGGTGATAGTTGAAGGTGGACCAGTCCGGTGAGGTCCGCCGGAGAAGAAGACCATAGCTCTGACTCCGACGATGTGTTGGCATGCATCTCAGCCATATGATCCATTTGAATTGTTTTAATCTTGGGCATTGCTTTTGATTATGATGTGTGTGTCTCAGTTGACCAAGACGCATGTGGAATGCACGCTTATCACCATCTGATCTGCCACCTCAATTAATGAGGGAGATCATATGCTCCTCATTTTTTGAATTTTTGAATTTTCTATTTAATTGCTTATTTTTCATTAATTCATATTAATTTCATTATTGATCCAAAAAAGATGGGACGTTCACCCAAAAAATTCAAATGTTTTCCTCTTTCATTTTCTGAATTAAAATTATTTTTTGGATCAATATTGATATTTTTCATGATTTAATTGTTTTTGTGCATATTTTTAATTGTTTACAAATATTTCTGACTTTTAAAAAATAATGAAATTTTTTGTCCAAGGTCCTTTGACCTTGTTTGACCTATGATAAATCTTTTGGCCATTTATTTGGTGTTTGGAAGAGGTTTTAGGTTTTTGATCAAACATAATTTAATTTAAATGCATTTTAATTTGATTTTTAATTGTTTAATTGTGTGAAAATTATGTTGAGCCATTTTTATTGACTTGTGAAGTTTGACTATGTGTTTGAGCCTTGGTCAAGGTTGGTTTGACTTTTGTTGGATTAAAATCATTGAATTTAGGGGATTAATGAAATGTACATTTCATCTCCCAAAATGAATGAATGATTTTAATTTGATAAAATTCCTCCCATGACCAATTTGTGTTTATCTCATTTCCCCTCCCTCTTCATCTTCAATCCCTTTCTATCCCATCCCTCCCATTGGTCAATGACATCTCAATGTCCTAAGGCTAATTGGTTCATCAATAACTTTGTGTTAGATGAACCAATACAAGTATGGATGAGATTAGGTTCATCCTTTGATCATTTTCTTTTTGTGTGTGGTATGTTTTAGGAGTATGGTTCACTATACCGTATCTCTAACATGCATTAACACCAAAATTTCTATTGCCCGGTCTTAGATAGTTGTGACTTCTACATATGTCCAATTACGATTGCTTAACATGGCGCTAAATTTTGACTAAAAAACATAGCATTCTAGTAAGTGAGATTGTAAGTCTCCCCCCTTTCATGGTATTGTGTGGAAACTTGGCCTTTTTTTCCTTCTTTTGGAAGATGTCTTGATTCAAGGATTCATGCTTGTGAATAGAGGGTTGAGTATTCTCCAAAGAATGACTCAAACAATTGAAAAACAAAACTCCACTAACATCTAATCAACTAACATTTGACTAACCTTTTAATTACAAGTCATTTATTTTATGCCATTTAAATTTGAATCATTTATCATTTGCCATTTTACATACCATTTGACTTGTTTATGCTCATGCCATTTTAAAGTTCCCTTTGCCTCTCCCTGTGACGAGGGAATGAATAAGAATTATTAGTGTTTCCATTGGGAAGAGAGGGGGGGCCAACCCCTGCCGCATTTTGCTCCATTTTAAGTTTTGAATAAATTTGGTGAAGCCTCTCCCCTGAGAGGTGGGAAAAGGTAGAAGCATACTCCCACAATCTTGTAATCATTTCTGTAAACCAATAAGAGAAAGAAAAAAACAATCATGCACTGAAGAATCATAACTTGCAGACAGCGCCAGTCCTCAAAATACATAGGAAACCACTGGAGTTCTAGAAATAAAGGGACCCATGCAGGCAAAAAGCAGACTCTGCCCAGAAAATGAGGTTATACAAACACAAATTTCAGAATGGGAATGAAGTACATACTATTTTGCTTATAGGGTTCGGACTCCTGTTCTGAGACAATATGATCTATCCTTCGCCCCAAAAGCTGCAAGTAGTTACGGATTTTTGAAAGCACCTAAAGTATAGAAGGAAAGAGAGTAATTAATGTTGTCAACATTTGAAATTGAAAATAAACATGCAAGAATAGATAGAATCCCCAACAATGGGTGAACCTTTTCCTTCGGAAGATCAGCACTGGTTCTCTGTAACCTCTGCTTGTGCTTTGGGCGGAGCTGCATCTACTGCACCACCAACTTCAGCAGCAATCAAATTGATTTGGCTCTCATTCCCAAATTTCACTACCTGGTAATTTTGTTGGGAATAAGCATATGGCATTAAGATATACAAATTAGGAAAATAGGAAAAAATGAACCATACATCATCATACACATGTATATTGTAGGCACAAGTTTAGAACTTGAGACGTCGTTAGCAAAAAAAAAAAGGATGCACATTAGGTTAAGGGATTTATTAAATAAACAATTCAGAATATTTTTTTATTCTGAGGTTGGCACAAAAATCAATTATTAGAAAGGAAGAAAAAAGGTACAGACATGGAGACATAAATGATAATAATTTTAGCTCGCTTGATTCATAATCAACCTTAGCATGAGCAATGTGTGCAAGCACGTGCATACAAGAGAGGCATGTATCTGCAAGGTTGAATAAGTTTACTATGAAAATTCTAGTTGCACCAAAAAAAAGTTGTAATCTGCATTTTTGGTAATTCATACACCACTGTTGTGTAATCTTGTATTCTAGATCCTTTACGTTCTGTGTTCAGTTAGTTACAGTATTCAATTATATTAGTGGGAAGGTCAGTAGACCTTCATAAACATTTTTAGCATGGCTCAGCTGTAACAAGTTGAATTTATTTTTATTCAGCCTCGCCCCCTAACAGCTTGGGTATAACTAGGAGACTCCCAGTATTCCATTTTTATTCAGCTCAACTATGTGCTGCCCCTACAGCCATACAAACTTGCAAAATTCAGGGAGATTATAATGAAGTGCCTAGTTAGCCCCATTTTCGGGGCTGGTGAAGTCAAAATGGCATCAACTCAGTGAGAATGATAAGTATCAGAAACACAGATTTATCGGGTCTTCAAAACATTACTACCAGAAGTAATAGATTTCATAAAGGGAAATAACACGGACTATTGCAAACAGTAACAGAATCTTACTGAACGAGATAAACGGGGTGCATCTCGTTTAGACAAATTCCCATATGACCAGCTTCTCACTTGAGCAGATGCTCCGTCAATCATTGGTGTTACATGAGCTGAATGCTCTGCTTTCCGACGTTTTGGAATCCGTTCAGGTGGTTCACTTTCCTTCTTTATTCTTTTATTACTTCTTTCAAATTGATCATTCTCTGCATAGCTTTTGATATATCTTGCAGCACGTGGAGCAAGAGCATTCTAAAACAAAAGAAAATAGAAAGTAAGGGAAAATAAAAATTATTTTAAACAGGTAGCTTACAAAAAACTAGCATCTTATTAGTTGTTCACATATATATCTTACAATTCAATAACAAACATTTAAGAAACAAACTTTAAGAAATTGGGTTGAATCTCAACCCTAAAAAAACAGTTTGTAAGGTGGAGACTGTAACACCCCGAATTAAATAAAAGAATTATTTAATTAAGTTAATAATATATTTAATAATTTAATTGAATAAATTGAATTATTGGATTATTATTATTATTATTATTATTTGGAATAATAATTATTTTGGAAAATATATAAGTTGGAATAAGAAAAGGGTTTCATTTTTGGAAAAGGTTTTCACGTGAAACTCAGAGAAGCGACTGAAAGAGGCAGAGCAAGAGAAAGAGCAAGAGAACGAAGGTTGGAGAAGAGAAGAGCGTGAAGCTTAAAGATTTGCCGGATTATTCAGGTAAGGGGGGGTTTATCGTCGTTTAATGGGTATTATCGATTAACATGTAATGGGTAGTGATAAGCCGTCGATTGACCCTAATTGGGATTTAGAATGCTGAGAAATTATGTTGAATAAGTTGTATTAAAGCTGAAATTGAATTGTGTTGAGTGTATTGTGAATTTTGGAGCGTATAGCTTTTTACGGATTTGGAATCGGAGGTCCGGAAGTCCTCCAACGGCGGAAAATGCGGAAACTCTGCATTCTGCCTTGTGTTAGCGCAGGAACTGCTGGTTTGTCTGCGTTAACCGGTTAACCCAGGGCGTTAACCGGTTAACACTGTTATATTTAGTGAAAATGTTGAGTTTTGCCTGCGTTAACCGGTTAACCTATAGCGTTAACCGGTTAACACTGTTGCGTTTTGCCTGGAAGTGTAATTTTCCTGCGTTAACCGGTTAACCTATTGCGTTAACCGGTTAACACTGTTACAGTGAAGAAAAATAGTTGATTATTATGTTGTACATGCAATTGGTAGCTAGCCTATCAGAGTAAATTGTGATGCACGAAATTATTGAGTTTATGTTGTGAAATATTGAGGCAAATATGTTGAAAAGCTGATTTTAAGTTGTTTGTTGAAAATATTAAGTTGTAGGCTGATGAGCCAAAGTTGAATATAAGTTGTTTCGTTGAAAATACTAAGTTGTAGGCTGATGAGCCAACGTTGATTTTAAGTTGTTTTGTCGAAAAAGCTGTTGTGTTGCTGTTGTTATTATGTTGTTGAAGTTGCAAGTCGTACATGCCATATACATTCATATGCATAGAGTCGGGGCTTTTGCTCACACCACGCTGGCCTGGATTGGCAAAAATTATGGGGCTTTTGCTCACACCACGTTGGCCTGGATTGGCAAATTTTTAAGTTGAAAGTTGAAGGCTTATGCCTTGATGCCCACTAAACTGGCAATGATTTTTAAGTTGGGAGTTTTACTCCAAATGGTACCACATGCATGAATAGTCGAGTCGCATCGAGTTGCATTTGATGTTGTTATTGAGTTGCCTTTACGTTGTGTTTGAATATGATAATTGAGTTGACTGTGCCGTTGCCTAATGCATGATATAATTAGGGTGATTAATGTGTAGAATTACTTAACATAACATGATAATTTATAATATTTGTTATATCGATTGAGGAACTCACCCTTACAATATTTTTCAGGTAACGAGCAGTGAGTCGAATAGAAGCTAGTGCTTGAAGTCTAGTGTGGTTAGAGGGTCATGCTCTGATAGATGTAACATCGGGACGGGATGTTTGAATTGTTGAATAAATGTTAATTTTGATGAATTGCAGATGTTGAAATATTTTATCCGCTGCGTATTTTTAAAGAAGTGTTTATGTTGAATTAAATAATGAGCATGACTGATTTTTACGGTGAATTGTGTGAAGTATTATGTGACACCCTTGGTGCATGATTACTCTGATATTGATTTATATGTTGTTGTTTTAGTTAAATATTTGGGGTATTTAGAAGGGTGTTACATTAGTGGTATCAGAGCAGGTCGGTCTGTCCGGCCAGTTGTCGTGTCGTTACTGTCTAACGATTGTGTATTGTTACTAATCTAACTTAAGTTGTGTTGTATTGATAAGTTGAAATGGCTGGAAGGAATGACGCTGCAATGGCTGCCGCAATGCAAGCAATGGCACAAGCTGTGCAGAACTTGCCAAATGCTGGTGGTGATGCTGGATCACGTAGCTTGGCGACTTTTCAGAGAGAGAATCCGCCGGTGTTTAAAGGGAAGCATGATCCAGATGCAGCCTTGGGATGGTTGAAAGAGATTGAGAGAATCTTCCGTGTTATGGATTGCACTCCAGCTCAGAAGGTTCGGTATGGTACTCACATGCTAGCAGTCGAAGCTGATGACTGGTGGCTAGAGACTCACGAGAGGTTGACCGTGGCAGGTGAAGCCATTACTTGGGATGTATTCCGTAGGGAATTTCTGAGGAAGTATTATCCGGAAGATGTCCGTGGTAAGAAGGAAATTGAATTCCTTGAGCTGAAGCAAGGAAACATGTCTGTCACTGATTATGCTGCGAAATTTGTGGAGTTGTCCAAATTTTATCCTCATTACACTGGTGCTGGTGCTGAATTTTCAAAGTGCATCAAGTTTGAAAATGGATTGCGCTCTGAAATTAAGAAGGCTGTTGGGTATCAGAAGATACGCATTTTCACTGAATTGGTTGATAGCTGCAGGATATTTGAAGAGGACAATAATGCTCATTACAAGATTGTCAGTGATCGCAGAGGCAAGCAACATCAAAACCGTGGCAAGCCGTATGATGTTCCAGCTGGAAAGGGGAAGCAAAGAGCTGCTCCGGCTCAGAGAGCTAGTGGGGGAGGTGCTCCTACTGGTATAGTTTGCTTCAAGTGTGGTCAGGCTGGTCATAAGAGTAATGTATGCACTGCTGAAGTAAAGAGGTGTTTTCGCTGTGGTAAGATTGGCCATGCAATAGCTGATTGCAAGCACAAGGAAGTGATTTGTTTTAATTGCGGAGAAGAAGGGCATATTGGAAGTCAGTGTCAGAAGCCGAAGAAAGGGAATCAGTCAGGAGGCAAGGTCTTTGCTTTATCGGGTTCTGAGACTTCTGCAGATGATCGTTTGATCCGAGGTACGTGTTATATTAATGGCTTTCCTCTTGTAGCTATTATTGACACAGGTGCGACTCATTCCTTTATATCTTTGGATTGTGCTGTGAAACTTAAGTTAGAGATATCTGAGATGTTTGGTAGTATGGTAATTGATACTCCTGCGAAGGGTTCAGTGACTACTACTTCGGTTTGTTTAAACTGTCCTTTGAGTATTTTTGGTAGGGACTTTGGAATGGACCTAGTGTGTCTTCCACTAGTGCAGATTGATGTTATTCTGGGTATGAACTGGTTGGTGTTTAACCGAGTTTCTATCAATTGTTTTGATAAGACTGTGATATTTCCTGAGAGTGAGGAAGGAAAGAGTTTGTTTCTATCAGCGAGACAAGTGGATGAGGAAGTAGCTGATGGGGCAGAGTTGTTTATGCTGTTAGCGACTTTGGAGGCTAAAGATAAACTGATGATTTGCGATCTAGCTGTGGTGTGTGATTTTCCTGATGTGTTTCCGGAAGAAGTGAATGAATTGCCGCCAGAGCGTGAAGTGGAGTTCTCTATTGACTTGGTACCTGGTACTAGGCCGATATCGATGGCTCCGTACCGTATGTCTGCTGTTGAGTTAACTGAATTGAAGAGTCAGTTGGAAGATCTATTGGATAAGAAATTTATTCGTCCGAGTGTGTCACCGTGCGGTGCACCAGTGCTATTGGTTAAGAAGAAAGGAGGTACTATGAGGTTGTGCGTGGACTACAGGCAACTGAATAAAGTGACGATCAAGAATCGGTATCCTTTGCCGAGGATTGATGATTTGATGGATCAGTTGGTTGGTGCAAGTGTGTTCAGTAAAATAGATTTGAGATCTGGGTATCATCAGATCCGTGTGAAAACAGAGGATATTCAGAAGACTGCTTTCAGAACAAGGTATGGACATTATGAGTATTCTGTAATGCCTTTTGGTGTGACTAATGCGCCTGGAGTATTTATGGAGTATATGAATAGGATTTTCCATCCGTACCTAGATAAGTTTGTTGTGGTGTTTATTGACGATATTTTGGTGTATTCGAAATCTGAAGATGAGCATGCTGAGCATTTGAGAGTGGTTTTAGAAGTTCTACGAGAAAAGAAGTTATTTGCTAAACTCTCTAAATGTGAATTTTGGTTAGAAGAGGTTAGTTTTCTTGGTCATGTGATTTCAAGAGGAGGTGTTGCTGTTGATCCTTCTAAGATAGAAGCGGTGTCTAAGTGGGAAGCTCCGAAGTCTGTTGCTGAGATTCGAAGTTTTCTTGGCTTGGCTGGTTATTATAGGAAGTTCATTGAGGGATTTTCTAAGTTGGCGTTACCGTTGACGATGTTGACTAGAAAGGGGCAAGCGTTTGTTTGGGACTCAAAATGTGAAGAAGGTTTCCAAGAGCTAAAGAGAAGGTTGACTACTGCTCCTATTCTGATATTACCGAGTTCGTCGGAATCATTTGAAGTTTATTGCGATGCTTCATTGTTGGGTTTGGGTGGCGTGTTGATGCAGAATAAGCAGGTTATAGCTTATGCTTCAAGACAGCTGAGGGTTCATGAGAGGAACTATCCGACGCACGATTTAGAGTTGGCAGCTGTGGTGTTTGTTCTGAAGTTATGGAGACATTACTTGTACGGGTCAAGATTTGAGGTTTTCAGTGACCACAAAAGTTTAAAGTATTTGTTTGATCAGAAAGAGCTGAATATGAGGCAGAGAAGATGGTTAGAGTTTCTGAAGGATTATGACTTTGGGTTGAATTACCATCCGGGTAAAGCAAACGTAGTGGCTGATGCATTGAGTCGGAAATCATTACATATGTCTATGTTAATGGTTAAGGAATTGGATTTAATTGAACAGTTTAGAGACTTGAGTTTGGTGTGTGAGAGTACTCACAATAGTGTTAAACTGGGAATGTTGAAGTTGACGAGTGGTATTCTGGATGAGATCAGAGAGGGTCAGAAATATGATATGCTTTTGGTTGATAAGTTGACTCTAGTGAATCAAGGTCAAGGTGGCGAATTCAGAGTTGATGAGAATGGTATTTTGAAGTTTGGTAGTCGGGTGTGTATTCCGAATGTTACCGAGCTTAAGAAGAGTATTCTTGAAGAAGGACATCGTAGTGGGTTGAGTATTCATCCTGGAGCCACGAAGATGTATCATGATTTGAAGAAGTTATTTTGGTGGCCGGGAATGAAAAGAGAAATTGCGAGTTTTGTCTATTCTTGTTTGACTTGTCAGAAGTCAAAGATTGAGCATCAGAAGCCGTCTGGGCTAATGCAACCGTTGGCTATTCCAGAGTGGAAGTGGGATAGTATCAGTATGGATTTTGTTTCTGGTTTACCGAGGACAAGTAAGAATTTTGAAGCTATTTGGGTGATTGTTGACAGATTAACAAAGTCGGCTCATTTCATTCCGATTAGAATGGATTATCCGTTAGAAAAATTGGCTGAGTTGTATATTGAGAAGATTGTAAGTCTGCATGGTATTCCGTCGAGTATTGTTTCGGACAGAGATCCTAGATTTACATCGAAGTTCTGGGAAGGTTTGCAGAAGGCTTTGGGAACTAAGCTGAGATTGAGTTCTGCATATCATCCGCAGACTGATGGTCAGACTGAGAGGACGATTCAGTCACTAGAGGATCTTTTGAGAGCTTGTGTTTTGGAAAAGGGAGGTAGTTGGGATTGTTATTTACCTTTGATTGAGTTTACCTACAACAATAGTTTTCATTCGAGCATTGGTATGGCGCCGTTTGAAGCTTTGTATGGTAGGAGATGTCGGACACCTTTATGTTGGTATGAGTCCGGTGAGAGTGTTGTGGTTGGACCGGAGATTGTTCAACAAACTACGGAAAAGGTTAAGATGATTCAGGAGAAGATGAGAATTGCTCAGAGTCGTCAGAAGAGTTATCATGATAAGAGGAGGAAATCACTTGAGTTTCAAGAGGGAGATCACGTGTTTCTTCGTGTTACTCCGATAACTGGGGTTGGTCGAGCTTTGAAGTCAAAGAAGTTGACTCCTCGATTTATTGGTCCTTATCAGATTTTGGAGAGGATAGGAGAAGTAGCCTATCGTATCGCTTTACCGCCGTCACTTGCGAATTTGCATGAGGTTTTTCATGTGTCTCAGTTGAGGAGGTATATTCATGATCCGTCGCATGTGATCCAAGTAGATGATGTACAGGTGAGAGATAACCTGACTGTTGAAACATCGCCTATGAGGATTGAGGATCGAGAGTTGAAGCAGTTGCGGGGTAAAGAGATTGCCTTAGTGAAGGTAGCTTGGGGAGGACCAGCAGGTGGCAATGTGACTTGGGAACTGGAAAGTCAGATGAGGGAGTCTTATCCAGAGTTATTTGCTTGAGGTATGTTTTCGAGGACGAAAACTCTTTTAGTAGGGGAGAGTTGTAACACCCCGAATTAAATAAAAGAATTATTTAATTAAGTTAATAATATATTTAATAATTTAATTGAATAAATTGAATTATTGGATTATTATTATTATTATTATTATTTGGAATAATAATTATTTTGGAAAATATATAAGTTGGAATAAGAAAAGGGTTTCATTTTTGGAAAAGGTTTTCACGTGAAACTCAGAGAAGCGACTGAAAGAGGCAGAGCAAGAGAAAGAGCAAGAGAACGAAGGTTGGAGAAGAGAAGAGCGTGAAGCTTAAAGATTTGCCGGATTATTCAGGTAAGGGGGGTTTATCGTCGTTTAATGGGTATTATCGATTAACATGTAATGGGTAGTGATAAGCCGTCGATTGACCCTAATTGGGATTTAGAATGCTGAGAAATTATGTTGAATAAGTTGTATTAAAGCTGAAATTGAATTGTGTTGAGTGTATTGTGAATTTTGGAGCGTATAGCTTTTTACGGATTTGGAATCGGAGGTCCGGAAGTCCTCCAACGGCGGAAAATGCGGAAACTCTGCATTCTGCCTTGTGTTAGCGCAGGAACTGCTGGTTTGTCTGCGTTAACCGGTTAACCCAGGGCGTTAACCGGTTAACACTGTTATATTTAGTGAAAATGTTGAGTTTTGCCCGCGTTAACCGGTTAACCTATAGCGTTAACCGGTTAACACTGTTGCGTTTTGCCTGGAAGTGTAATTTTCCTGCGTTAACCGGTTAACCTATTGCGTTAACCGGTTAACACTGTTACAGTGAAGAAAAATAGTTGATTATTATGTTGTACATGCAATTGGTAGCTAGCCTATCAGAGTAAATTGTGATGCACGAAATTATTGAGTTTATGTTGTGAAATATTGAGGCAAATATGTTGAAAAGCTGATTTTAAGTTGTTTGTTGAAAATATTAAGTTGTAGGCTGATGAGCCAAAGTTGAATATAAGTTGTTTCGTTGAAAATACTAAGTTGTAGGCTGATGAGCCAACGTTGATTTTAAGTTGTTTTGTCGAAAAAGTTGTTGTGTTGCTGTTGTTATTATGTTGTTGAAGTTGCAAGTCGTACATGCCATATACATTCATATGCATAGAGTCGGGGCTTTTGCTCACACCACGCTGGCCTGGATTGGCAAAAATTATGGGGCTTTTGCTCACACCACGTTGGCCTGGATTGGCAAATTTTTAAGTTGAAAGTTGAAGGCTTATGCCTTGATGCCCACTAAACTGGCAATGATTTTTAAGTTGGGAGTTTTACTCCAAATGGTACCACATGCATGAATAGTCGAGTCGCATCGAGTTGCATTTGATGTTGTTATTGAGTTGCCTTTACGTTGTGTTTGAATATGATAATTGAGTTGACTGTGCCGTTGCCTAATGCATGATATAATTAGGGTGATTAATGTGTAGAATTACTTAACATAACATGATAATTTATAATATTTGTTATATCGATTGAGGAACTCACCCTTACAATATTTTTCAGGTAACGAGCAGTGAGTCGAATAGAAGCTAGTGCTTGAAGTCTAGTGTGGTTAGAGGGTCATGCTCTGATAGATGTAACATCGGGACGGGATGTTTGAATTGTTGAATAAATGTTAATTTTGATGAATTGCAGATGTTGAAATATTTTATCCGCTGCGTATTTTTAAAGAAGTGTTTATGTTGAATTAAATAATGAGCATGACTGATTTTTACGGTGAATTGTGTGAAGTATTATGTGACACCCTTGGTGCATGATTACTCTGATATTGATTTATATGTTGTTGTTTTAGTTAAATATTTGGGGTATTTAGAAGGGTGTTACATTAGTGGTATCAGAGCAGGTCGGTCTGTCCGGCCAGTTGTCGTGTCGTTACTGTCTAACGATTGTGTATTGTTACTAATCTAACTTAAGTTGTGTTGTATTGATAAGTTGAAATGGCTGGAAGGAATGACGCTGCAATGGCTGCCGCAATGCAAGCAATGGCACAAGCTGTGCAGAACTTGCCAAATGCTGGTGGTGATGCTGGATCACGTAGCTTGGCGACTTTTCAGAGAGAGAATCCGCCGGTGTTTAAAGGGAAGCATGATCCAGATGCAGCCTTGGGATGGTTGAAAGAGATTGAGAGAATCTTCCGTGTTATGGATTGCACTCCAGCTCAGAAGGTTCGGTATGGTACTCACATGCTAGCAGTCGAAGCTGATGACTGGTGGCTAGAGACTCACGAGAGGTTGACCGTGGCAGGTGAAGCCATTACTTGGGATGTATTCCGTAGGGAATTTCTGAGGAAGTATTATCCGGAAGATGTCCGTGGTAAGAAGGAAATTGAATTCCTTGAGCTGAAGCAAGGAAACATGTCTGTCACTGATTATGCTGCGAAATTTGTGGAGTTGTCCAAATTTTATCCTCATTACACTGGTGCTGGTGCTGAATTTTCAAAGTGCATCAAGTTTGAAAATGGATTGCGCTCTGAAATTAAGAAGGCTGTTGGGTATCAGAAGATACGCATTTTCACTGAATTGGTTGATAGCTGCAGGATATTTGAAGAGGACAATAATGCTCATTACAAGATTGTCAGTGATCGCAGAGGCAAGCAACATCAAAACCATGGCAAGCCGTATGATGTTCTAGCTGGAAAGGGGAAGCAAAGAGCTGCTCCGGCTCAGAGAGCTAGTGGGGGAGGTGCTCCTACTGGTATAGTTTGCTTCAAGTGTGGTCAGGCTGGTCATAAGAGTAATGTATGCACTGCTGAAGTAAAGAGGTGTTTTCGCTGTGGTAAGATTGGCCATGCAATAGCTGATTGCAAGCACAAGGAAGTGATTTGTTTTAATTGCGGAGAAGAAGGGCATATTGGAAGTCAGTGTCAGAAGCCGAAGAAAGGGAATCAGTCAGGAGGCAAGGTCTTTGCTTTATCGGGTTCTGAGACTTCTGCAGATGATCGTTTGATCCGAGGTACGTGTTATATTAATGGCTTTCCTCTTGTAGCTATTATTGACACAGGTGCGACTCATTCCTTTATATCTTTGGATTGTGCTGTGAAACTTAAGTTAGAGATATCTGAGATGTTTGGTAGTATGGTAATTGATACTCCTGCGAAGGGTTCAGTGACTACTACTTCGGTTTGTTTAAACTGTCCTTTGAGTATTTTTGGTAGGGACTTTGGAATGGACCTAGTGTGTCTTCCACTAGTGCAGATTGATGTTATTCTGGGTATGAACTGGTTGGTGTTTAACCGAGTTTCTATCAATTGTTTTGATAAGACTGTGATATTTCCTGAGAGTGAGGAAGGAAAGAGTTTGTTTCTATCAGCGAGACAAGTGGATGAGGAAGTAGCTGATGGGGCAGAGTTGTTTATGCTGTTAGCGACTTTGGAGGCTAAAGATAAACTGATGATTTGCGATCTAGCTGTGGTGTGTGATTTTCCTGATGTGTTTCCGGAAGAAGTGAATGAATTGCCGCCAGAGCGTGAAGTGGAGTTCTCTATTGACTTGGTACCTGGTACTAGGCCGATATCGATGGCTCCGTACCGTATGTCTGCTGTTGAGTTAACTGAATTGAAGAGTCAGTTGGAAGATCTATTGGATAAGAAATTTATCCGTCCGAGTGTGTCACCGTGGGGTGCACCAGTGCTATTGGTTAAGAAGAAAGGAGGTACTATGAGGTTGTGCGTGGACTACAGGCAACTGAATAAAGTGACGATCAAGAATCGGTATCCTTTGCCGAGGATTGATGATTTGATGGATCAGTTGGTTGGTGCAAGTGTGTTCAGTAAAATAGATTTGAGATCTGGGTATCATCAGATCCGTGTGAAAACAGAGGATATTCAGAAGACTGCTTTCAGAACAAGGTATGGACATTATGAGTATTCTGTAATGCCTTTTGGTGTGACTAATGCGCCTGGAGTATTTATGGAGTATATGAATAGGATTTTCCATCCGTACCTAGATAAGTTTGTTGTGGTGTTTATTGACGATATTTTGGTGTATTCGAAATCTGAAGATGAGCATGCTGAGCATTTGAGAGTGGTTTTAGAAGTTCTACGAGAAAAGAAGTTATTTGCTAAACTCTCTAAATGTGAATTTTGGTTAGAAGAGGTTAGTTTTCTTGGTCATGTGATTTCAAGAGGAGGTGTTGCTGTTGATCCTTCTAAGATAGAAGCGGTGTCTAAGTGGGAAGCTCCGAAGTCTGTTGCTGAGATTCGAAGTTTTCTTGGCTTGGCTGGTTATTATAGGAAGTTCATTGAGGGATTTTCTAAGTTGGCGTTACCGTTGACGATGTTGACTAGAAAGGGGCAAGCGTTTGTTTGGGACTCAAAATGTGAAGAAGGTTTCCAAGAGCTAAAGAGAAGGTTGACTACTGCTCCTATTCTGATATTACCGAGTTCGTCAGAATCATTTGAAGTTTATTGCGATGCTTCATTGTTGGGTTTGGGTGGCGTGTTGATGCAGAATAAGCAGGTTATAGCTTATGCTTCAAGACAGCTGAGGGTTCATGAGAGGAACTATCCGACGCACGATTTAGAGTTGGCAGCTGTGGTGTTTGTTCTGAAGTTATGGAGACATTACTTGTACGGGTCAAGATTTGAGGTTTTCAGTGACCACAAAAGTTTAAAGTATTTGTTTGATCAGAAAGAGCTGAATATGAGGCAGAGAAGATGGTTAGAGTTTCTGAAGGATTATGACTTTGGGTTGAATTACCATCCGGGTAAAGCAAACGTAGTGGCTGATGCATTGAGTCGGAAATCATTACATATGTCTATGTTAATGGTTAAGGAATTGGATTTAATTGAACAGTTTAGAGACTTGAGTTTGGTGTGTGAGAGTACTCACAATAGTGTTAAACTGGGAATGTTGAAGTTGACGAGTGGTATTCTGGATGAGATCAGAGAGGGTCAGAAATATGATATGCTTTTGGTTGATAAGTTGACTCTAGTGAATCAAGGTCAAGGTGGCGAATTCAGAGTTGATGAGAATGGTATTTTGAAGTTTGGTAGTCGGGTGTGTATTCCGAATGTTACCGAGCTTAAGAAGAGTATTCTTGAAGAAGGACATCGTAGTGGGTTGAGTATTCATCCTGGAGCCACGAAGATGTATCATGATTTGAAGAAGTTATTTTGGTGGCCGGGAATGAAAAGAGAAATTGCGAGTTTTGTCTATTCTTGTTTGACTTGTCAGAAGTCAAAGATTGAGCATCAGAAGCCGTCTGGGCTAATGCAACCGTTGGCTATTCCAGAGTGGAAGTGGGATAGTATCAGTATGGATTTTGTTTCTGGTTTACCGAGGACAAGTAAGAATTTTGAAGCTATTTGGGTGATTGTTGACAGATTAACAAAGTCGGCTCATTTCATTCCGATTAGAATGGATTATCCGTTAGAAAAATTGGCTGAGTTGTATATTGAGAAGATTGTAAGTCTGCATGGTATTCCGTCGAGTATTGTTTCGGACAGAGATCCTAGATTTACATCGAAGTTCTGGGAAGGTTTGCAGAAGGCTTTGGGAACTAAGCTGAGATTGAGTTCTGCATATCATCCGCAGACTGATGGTCAGACTGAGAGGACGATTCAGTCACTAGAGGATCTTTTGAGAGCTTGTGTTTTGGAAAAGGGAGGTAGTTGGGATTGTTATTTACCTTTGATTGAGTTTACCTACAACAATAGTTTTCATTCGAGCATTGGTATGGCGCCGTTTGAAGCTTTGTATGGTAGGAGATGTCGGACACCTTTATGTTGGTATGAGTCCGGTGAGAGTGCTGTGGTTGGACCGGAGATTGTTCAACAAACTACGGAAAAGGTTAAGATGATTCAGGAGAAGATGAGAATTGCTCAGAGTCGTCAGAAGAGTTATCATGATAAGAGGAGGAAATCACTTGAGTTTCAAGAGGGAGATCACGTGTTTCTTCGTGTTACTCCGATAACTGGGGTTGGTCGAGCTTTGAAGTCAAAGAAGTTGACTCCTCGATTTATTGGTCCTTATCAGATTTTGGAGAGGATAGGAGAAGTAGCCTATCGTATCGCTTTACCGCCGTCACTTGCGAATTTGCATGAGGTTTTTCATGTGTCTCAGTTGAGGAGGTATATTCATGATCCGTCGCATGTGATCCAAGTAGATGATGTACAGGTGAGAGATAACCTGACTGTTGAAACATCGCCTATGAGGATTGAGGATCGAGAGTTGAAGCAGTTGCGGGGTAAAGAGATTGCCTTAGTGAAGGTAGCTTGGGGAGGACCAGCAGGTGGCAATGTGACTTGGGAACTGGAAAGTCAGATGAGGGAGTCTTATCCAGAGTTATTTGCTTGAGGTATGTTTTCGAGGACGAAAACTCTTTTAGTAGGGGAGAGTTGTAACACCCCGAATTAAATAAAAGAATTATTTAATTAAGTTAATAATATATTTAATAATTTAATTGAATAAATTGAATTATTGGATTATTATTATTATTATTATTATTTGGAATAATAATTATTTTGGAAAATATATAAGTTGGAATAAGAAAAGGGTTTCATTTTTGGAAAAGGTTTTCACGTGAAACTCAGAGAAGCGACTGAAAGAGGCAGAGCAAGAGAAAGAGCAAGAGAACGAAGGTTGGAGAAGAGAAGAGCGTGAAGCTTAAAGATTTGCCGGATTATTCAGGTAAGGGGGGGTTTATCGTCGTTTAATGGGTATTATCGATTAACATGTAATGGGTAGTGATAAGCCGTCGATTGACCCTAATTGGGATTTAGAATGCTGAGAAATTATGTTGAATAAGTTGTATTAAAGCTGAAATTGAATTGTGTTGAGTGTATTGTGAATTTTGAAGCGTATAGCTTTTTACGGATTTGGAATCGGAGGTCCGGAAGTCCTCCAACGGCGGAAAATGCGGAAACTCTGCATTCTGCCTTGTGTTAGCGCAGGAACTGCTGGTTTGTCTGCGTTAACCGGTTAACCCAGGGCGTTAACCGGTTAACACTGTTATATTTAGTGAAAATGTTGAGTTTTGCCTGCGTTAACCGGTTAACCTATAGCGTTAACCGGTTAACACTGTTGCGTTTTGCCTGGAAGTGTAATTTTCCTGCGTTAACCGGTTAACCTATTGCGTTAACCGGTTAACACTGTTACAGTGAAGAAAAATAGTTGATTATTATGTTGTACATGCAATTGGTAGCTAGCCTATCAGAGTAAATTGTGATGCACG
Organism: Lathyrus oleraceus; assembly: GCF_024323335.1. Lineage (NCBI taxonomy): Eukaryota > Viridiplantae > Streptophyta > Magnoliopsida > Fabales > Fabaceae > Lathyrus > Lathyrus oleraceus. The sequence goes on from NC_066582.1 coordinate 212,192,837, forward strand.
AAATTATTGAGTTTATGTTGTGAAATATTGAGGCAAATATGTTGAAAAGCTGATTTTAAGTTGTTTGTTGAAAATATTAAGTTGTAGGCTGATGAGCCAAAGTTGAATATAAGTTGTTTCGTTGAAAATACTAAGTTGTAGGCTGATGAGCCAACGTTGATTTTAAGTTGTTTTGTCGAAAAAGCTGTTGTGTTGCTGTTGTTATTATGTTGTTGAAGTTGCAAGTCGTACATGCCATATACATTCATATGCATAGAGTCGGGGCTTTTGCTCACACCACGCTGGCCTGGATTGGCAAAAATTATGGGGCTTTTGCTCACACCACGTTGGCCTGGATTGGCAAATTTTTAAGTTGAAAGTTGAAGGCTTATGCCTTGATGCCCACTAAACTGGCAATGATTTTTAAGTTGGGAGTTTTACTCCAAATGGTACCACATGCATGAATAGTCGAGTCGCATCGAGTTGCATTTGATGTTGTTATTGAGTTGCCTTTACGTTGTGTTTGAATATGATAATTGAGTTGACTGTGCCGTTGCCTAATGCATGATATAATTAGGGTGATTAATGTGTAGAATTACTTAACATAACATGATAATTTATAATATTTGTTATATCGATTGAGGAACTCACCCTTACAATATTTTTCAGGTAACGAGCAGTGAGTCGAATAGAAGCTAGTGCTTGAAGTCTAGTGTGGTTAGAGGGTCATGCTCTGATAGATGTAACATCGGGACGGGATGTTTGAATTGTTGAATAAATGTTAATTTTGATGAATTGCAGATGTTGAAATATTTTATCCGCTGCGTATTTTTAAAGAAGTGTTTATGTTGAATTAAATAATGAGCATGACTGATTTTTACGGTGAATTGTGTGAAGTATTATGTGACACCCTTGGTGCATGATTACTCTGATATTGATTTATATGTTGTTGTTTTAGTTAAATATTTGGGGTATTTAGAAGGGTGTTACAGAGACTCCCCCACTCCCACCCCCCACACACACATGCACATAAATTTATTTCCAAGCCTTATCACATCCGACATGAGACTCTTAACACAAACAATTATAGAGAATACATCATAGTAAGCAGAATAAGATCAAACCTCTGCCTGAGCGACAGCATCAGCTTTTATCCATCGGCTCCAGAAACTTCCATCATCTTCATCATTACAAAAATTAGCAACCTGTATAGACGAAAGATGAAACACAGAGACAACCTGCTTACAAAATTTCCCACAACTATCAAAATCTATCTATCTCATTCTGAAAAGTAAACCAACCACAACAATGAAGAAAGAGAAAATAATAAATTTCATGACACTGTCCATTAACTTGCCTTAAAGGCACTTAATAACTCATGTGCTTGTTCACCCTCATTTTCCTTTTCTTCAACCTTCTCTGCTCTTTCGAGGATCTCATCTATGTCCACCTTCACTTCTCTCGTCATTTCTTTCTTCCTTAAAAAGCTCTTCTGCTCCAAATCTCAAAATAGCTGAGAGCTCATTCTGCCATGTGAGAAGCAAATATTTTTGATAAAGTAATTGTGTAAGGAACAAAACAATAACACCAAGCCTATGCAATGCAATCATCAACTTCGAAAGGAATACAATATCATCTGATAGATACACTCCTTTCTTTTTCTAAGAAGGTCTCATAAAGTACAATGAAAGCATGTTAACCAGTGAACAACACGGTGATTTTCATGTATGTTCTTACTTTGTCAAAAAAGCTTCCTCCTTTTTTGGCTTCTTTCTTTTCCAGTTTACCCTCTGCATTTAGTTTTTGAATAACCAAGTGGTCGAGAACCTACAGAACAACATATGTTAAATTACTGACTACAAGACATGCCAACAAAAAATTGAATACATCTGGCACATCAATATATATTTTGAAAAATAGATACCAAAAATAAAGTATAAATACAAGAACGGTACAGAACATAAAAGTCATAGACAAAGAAGACAAATCAATAATCATACCATCTTCTTCTTAGCACGTTCCAAAATATCTTCCTCAACACTTTTGCTTGTAACAAATCTATATATGTTAACAACTTCCTGTTGCCCAATTCGATGAGCTCGACTCATTGCCTTAAAGACAAACAGAAAAATACAGTTAGTACTAATAATCCTGTGTTAAGTGATATAAAATAAAATAAATTGAATACCTGCAGATCATTTTGAGGATTCCAATCTGAATCAAATATTATAACAGTGTCTGCTGTGGCCAGGTTGATACCCAAACCACCTGCTCGCGTTGAAAGAAGGAAGCAGAAATCATCACTGCCTGGTGCATTAAAATGTTCCATTGCCTGTTGTCGCAGCTCAGATTTTGTACTCCCATCAAGCCTCTGAAATTGAAATCCTCGAAGTGACAGATACTGTGCCAGTATATCTAACATTCTAACGATCTGCATTACAACTCTTGTAACTTAGTATCATCATAGCAGGTAGAATAAATTCCTTCCAGCACCAACCCAGAGAAAAAAGTATAATACATACTCATGTTTACAACTTAAATCTGGCTAACATACTAGAAACAACAATAGGAAATAGTTATTTCTGAATTTCATGGCCATTTTTCATGAATCTTCAACAGTGAATAATTCACAAAATGAGTAATAACGCTTGGCCCTTCAGAGATTATTAGCAGTCATCTTTTGTCACTACAAAACTGCTTGCCAGATGTGGTATACACTGTTTGATATTTTCTATGATCCTCGCACACTACATTTTGAAAAATATATTATTTCCTATTTTATTATTATCTTTAATACTACCTTTATTCTTCTTTATTCTCAATTAAGGAAAAAATAAATTGTAATAATTGTATCTTCACTGTATAAACCAGCCTAAGGCTGACGAATAAAATATAACAGCTTTTACCAATTTTTTCCAATATGATATCAAGAGCACTGAGTTAGGTGTTACCGTAAAAGCTTTCCTCAACCTAATTTTGTTGGGTTAGGGGTTACCATAAAATTTCCCTGAACATATTTTTTTTTGTTCGACCCAATTCACATACCCGGTTAATCTCCTATGGCGAATGACAACAACAGGTGGCCTCCCCTATCACAAGCCTACACTGGATCCAACCATGGCGACCAACCAAAATCTGATTCGGGCTTCGACCGTGGAAACGGCGGTGGCCGCGGAAACGGTGTACATGAGGAACCGCCGGTGGTCATAAACAATAGCAATAATGGCGACCAACAACAATCTGATTCGGGCAACGGCGGTGGCCGCGGAAACGGTGTACATGAGGTACCGCCGGTGGTCATAAACAATGGCAGTAATGACGGCAACAATGGAAACAGGAACAACATTGTTTATGGTGACGGTTATTCTAACATAGGCGGTAATGATCAAGAGGGTTCCTCATACTCCCTCAAGGTCAATATCCCTAAAATGAATGGGAATAACTATAATGAATGGGATCAAACCGTTCGATTGGTATTGAATAGCAAAGGAAAAATTGATTTCTACTTATTACAATGAACTGTTAACACTGTGGCAAGAGTTAGATCTCTATTATGATGACAATTGGAGGTGTACAGAAGACAATGTTTTGTTTCTCAAGAGGCAAGAAAATGATCGTGTATTCATGTTTCTCGCTGGGCTCAATAAAGACCTTGATGAGGTAAGAGGTAGAGTTTTAGGAAAAGTACCGTTGTCAACTCTTTGTGAAATTTTTGCAGAAATAAAAAGGGAAGAGGCATGGCAAGAAATTATGATGGGTAAGACACAACGAAATTTTGAATCTGAAGGCTCAGCTCTGCCTACTAGGAACCTTGACGAGGGAAGGTCAGACAAAGTTCTTTGGTGTGATCACTGCAAGCGCGAATGGCATACACGTGAAACTTGTTGGAAGCTCAAAGACAAACCTCCTAACTGGAAGAAGAAAAGTGATCGTGCATTTCAGGCTAGTAATTCTGATCAAGGGCAGCAACCTCCTCCGTCTCAGTTTCCACTCACTACGGAGCAACTAGATAGACTGTACAAACTCCTCGAGTCTCCAACCCCTTCTTGCTCTATAGCAACAAAAGGTAATTCTGCATATCTTAGTGTCAGTCTCAGTCATACTTGGATAGTAGATTTAGGAGCCTCCGATCACATGACAGGTGAATCTACTTTGTTCTCTTCATATAGTCCATGTGCAGGTAATCAAAAAATAAAAATTGCAGATGGCTCTTTTTCAGTCATTGCAGGTAAATGGTCAGTTGTGTTGTCTCAAATGTTAACTCTTAAAAATGTCCTTCATGTTCCAAATTTATCTTGTAATTTAATATCCGTGAGTAAATTAGCCCAAGATATAAATTGTCAAATTAATTTTTTCCGATCTCACTGTGTCTTTCAGGATTTGAACTCGGAGAAGATGATTGGCAGTGCTAAGGAGAGTGGAGGACTCTACTACCTTGAAATTGGATCTGCATCACAACTATCTTCAAAAACAATAAATTCCTGCTTTGAGTCTTTTTTTTGTTTTGAATAATAAAGATGACAACATTATGGTATGGCATTTAAGATTATGTCATCCTAGTTTTCGTTACTTAAAACACTTGTTTCCTAAGATATTTCACAATAAAAACTTTTCTTTGTTTAAATGTGAAGCATGTGAATTTGCAAAGCATCATCGTTCCCATTTTTCAATACAACCTTATAAACCATCAAAACCTTTTTCTATTATACACAGTGATGTTTGGGACCCTAACCGTACAAGTACACTCTCTCTCAAAAAATGGTTTATCACATTTATAGACGACCATGCATCGAGTCACTCTGTTCTTCCCCATCCTGCTCATAATACTCATCAGACAACATCTCTTCAGCAGGAACATCAGAATGTCCCCTTTGACCTTTTCCTGAATCCTCTTGTCCATCTTCTTCTGCTGAGACCAATCTTTCTCCTCTTCCTTCCAATGAATGATCTTCAGTTTCATCTGCATTTCTGTAGTCTGATCCACCTTTTGATTCAGGCCCAGATTCAGAGCCATTCTGAGGGCACATAGGCTGGCAGTCTTTCCAAAATGAAGAACCCCACCTTCCAATAGTAGATGGGTTCCTGCTCTTAGTCTCTACATTTGATTCTCTTGTACCAACCCGATTATCAGCAGTTGCCTCCTTTTGCTTCCTACCAGCTTCATCTGGTTTAGCATCACTCTCGTATTGTGCCTCCATGTTCATGTCAACTTCTTTTTCCCTAGAAGTTGAATCAACACATTCACTACCAACTGATCTACGAGTTCTGTCAGCATTCTTTCCTTGGCCTTCAACTTTCAATACCCTACATGACACTGCATCAAATGAAAAGTTTGTAAAGAACGACATCCTGACATGTAAAACTACCTTATAATTTCATTTACTTCATTAAATATCCTCACTATAAGAGCTATTGAATCTAGTCAAAAGCCCAGTATATGTCACCTGCTCATTCAGCTATCTTCGTCGCCACACTGTATGATCAAGAGAGTGATCGATGATTAGCAAGACCTGAACCAAACTCAAGCAATTGGCAACACAGTGATAATACCATAAATGAAACAAGTTAAATTAAATTAGAAAATAGACAAAACCCATATTACAATCTTCAAGCTCAAAATAAGGTGGAAGAAAAGCATGCTGAAAAATGCACTTGGTGCATGTATTGTTTGCAGTCGCATACATTCGTATCCAAAATATACAGCTATTTTAGGATAAACATATATTTAGACACTGATTTTCCAAATGCAAACCAAACATACTAGCTAACTCAGCAGTTACTTGAAAAAATTTGAGCTCCAGAATCAACCAGTGACATCAGTGAATTAAAATCCCTTGCCAAACATACTGAATTGACTTCAAATTTCAAAAACTACGACAAAAATAATAAGAAAAATAGAAATATATGATATCAAACTGACTCCTATTGAAAAAGGAGGGAAAAGGCACTAGTTCAAACGAGTGCCACAACGGTCAAAACTGAATTCCATCAAAATGAATTCAAATCCTACATTGGCCAAAATACATGAATTCAACACCAGGCAGTCCGAACAAGTTCAACATGCAAAAACAACATCAAAGCCAAATCAAAACCGTGAAAACAACGGATCAACAAGTATATTTCACAAGCAAGGAAGCTCTTCCAACTAAAACCCCTACGAACTTGAAACTGCGTCCAAAATCAACAATCGGAAACCTAATTCCACAAAACCAAATCTCCGAGCGCCACGAAGATTTAATCTCACGAACAATGTCAACAACAACCACGAGTATAAAACACTAGAGGCTCACCTTTCCAACACACGGAGTATTCGTCCAATTCGGAAAACTGTACGAGAAATGAAGGAGATAAGTTTGATGATCGTGCGCTTCTTCGCCGGCGATGAATCGTCAGAAAACGAATCGCCGGCGAGCCAATACTAGTGAAAAAAGAAGGCGCGAATGTTCGGATTTCGTAACGAAAGTACTTCGCGAGCGAGATTTTGAATGTTTGTGCGGTGGAAAGGCGACGGAGATTGGACAGTTAGGACGGAGAGATTGTAACGTCGGATTTTGAGTGGAAGGAGGAAGCGATTTAGGTGAATCGACGATGGATGTGTTGTGTGCGTGCTGCAGATGAAGAGGGGGAAAGAGTAACAAATGCTTTCTCCTTTGCCTCACGAATATTCATCATGTGTATAAAATATTTATTTTAAATAAAATAAAATTAAAAAATATAAGAATTTATATGAGTGATTAAAAACTAAAGGCTTAATCCTCTTAATGTTTTTTTTAAATGTTAGTCCCTTCGTTTATAAATCAGTTTTTTATTTCTGGTGAGATTTGATTATAATTAATAAAGAAAATTTTAGCTTACGATTAATATTCCTGCATTTTGTTAAAAAATTTAATTTTATAATTATTTATTTTTAATTAATTTATCATTTTACTTTTTACCATTTATTTAAGACTTTCAAAAATTGCACCATTTCACACTCGTAACGGAACACTTAAAAAAGATTATGGTATGTTTGTTTTCTTTATCGAAACACTTAGTTAAAGGCATCCGATTTATTATAAAACGTGTTCTGGAACACAGTCTAAAAGAATTCTGGTTTGGTGTAAAAACACTTAACAAATATGTTTCGGTTAACACACTCATATGTACCGGAACTCATTCATAAAGATTTTTGGTTTGTTAATTTTATGTACTGGAACTCTCTTATGAAGACTTCCGGTTTGTAATATATTTTTTATTTTAATTTTTTATTGATGTAGTATGGAACTTCTTTCCGAAATATGTGTACATACTTCTGATACTTTTTCAACTACTTAAAGATTTGGTACACGATAAGAGGTGATAAGGTGGATTAAAGAGATTGGAATCCAAAAAAAATAACAGTTATTATCACTCATTCAGATACTAGAACAGGCAGGAGAGGGAGAAGTAACAAATTAATATTTAGTTGTGATAAAGGTGGGAAATACAAGAATATTGATAGTGGAACCGAAAGTGCGACAAAAAAATGTGGATGTCCATTTAAAATCAGGTTGACTCCGACGAAAGATGGGTTTTGCTGGAAGGTTGATGTAAAATGTGAAGTTCATAACCATGGTTTACCTAATAGCTTAGAAGGGCATTCTTTTGTTGGTAGGTTGACCACAGATGAGAAGCAATATATTGTTGATTTGACAAAGAGACATGTTTCACCTAGACACATATTGCTTTCTTTGCAAGACCGAGATCCAGATAATGTCACTCGGGTCATGCAAATATACAAGCATATGTTTCGGTTAACACACTCATATGTACCGAAACTCATTCATAAAGATTTTTGGTTTGTTAATTTTATGTATTGGAACTCTCTTATGAAGACTTCCGGTTTGTGTTGTTATATTTTTTATTTTAATTTTTTATTGATGTAGTATGGAACTTCTTTCCGAAATATGTGTACATACTTCTGATACTTTTTCAACTACTTAAAGATTTAGTACACGATAAGAGGTGATAAGGTGGATTAAAGAGATTGGAATCCAAAAAAAATAACAGTTATTATCACTCATTCAGATACTGGAACAGGCAGGAGAGGGAGAAGTAACAAATTAATATTTAGTTGTGATAAAGGTGGGAAATACAAGAATATTGATAGTGGAACCGAAAGTGCGACAAAAAATGTGGATGTCCATTTAAAATCAGGTTGACTCCGACGAAAGATGGGTTTTGCTGGAAGGTTGATGTAAAATGTGAAGTTCATAACCATGGTTTACCTAATAGCTTAGAAGGGCATTCTTTTGTTGGTAGGTTGACCACAGATGAGAAGCAATATATTGTTGATTTGACAAAGAGACATGTTTCACCTAGACACATATTGCTTTCTTTGCAAGAGCGAGATCCAGATAATGTCACTCGGGTCACGCAAATATACAAGCATAAGAGTATGATAGAAAAAGAGATAAAAGATTCTATAATTGAGATACAATATTTGTTTAAGCTTGTTGAGGATGCAGGCTATGTTTATTATAATAGAAAAAGAGATGACTCAGAAGTTGTGAGAGATACTTTTGGCCCATCCATATTCAGTTAAGTTGTTGAATATTTCTCCTATTGTGTTAGTTATGGACATCACCTATAAGACAAACAAATATAGATAACCTCTATTTAAAATTGTTGGCATGACATCAACCGAGTTGATTTTTGTTGTCGCATTTGCGTATATGGAGTTTGAGCAGATAAAGAATTTTTGTTGGATGTTGGATAAGCTTAAACAATCGTTTATGAAGAAATATTTGTGTCCACACGTGATTTTGATAGATAGAGATCTTGGTTTGATTAAAGCAATTGAAATTGTGTTTCTTAGATCGATTAAAACAAAAATGTTGGTGCAAAATGCAAGCAATATGTGGTGAATGACATGCAAAAGACGATTAACATATTATGATGAAAGTTGTCTGGGCTAGTGACGAGGTTGAGTATGATCGACGATTGCAACAACTTGAGCAGTCATGTGCTAATTTTAGTGGATTTATTGATTATGTGAAAGCCACGTGGTTGATTCTATATAGACATAGATTTGTTGGAGCATGGATTAATCGTGTATTACATTTAGCTAACACCACGACTAATCGGTATGTTTTTTTAAACATTTTTTACTATGTATTTTTTTTTAATATGTATTATATTTAGGGTTGAATCCGCTCATTGGAAGTAAAAGCAGATGTTGGGGAACAGTATAGGTGACATGGTCAAATGTTGAGAAGCTACGAATAACAACTTGAAGTTACAACTGCGCAACATTAGAGCTTCTTTTCAAAAAAGTTTTTACGAAGTTGAGCATGCGCGTATAAGTCCATTTTATGGTAATTTGCATGGTTTATTGTCTCGAGCTGCTTTGAGACGTGTTGCTGGAGAGTTATTGAGATTGAAGGCGATATTTTTGTTGTTGAGCATGCGCACGTATCTTTTAATTTTTGCTGAAATTGCAATCAATATGTATATGAAGGTGATATTGAGATTAAATGTAGTTTTATTATTTAACTTTACCTTTTATATTAATTATTTATTTATATTTTATTATTTTTAAACTTTTTTTGTATTATCATATTACCTAACAATTCAATGATTTATTTATTGTGACTCCTTTATCATCCTCTTTTTGATATTTGGTAGAATTGTACCTTCATATTTGACAATTTTCTACCTATTTGACTCTCATCTCTATATAAGGTACACTCTTATTTCTTCAAGCATGATGATAATAGGCTTCGCTCTTGCAGTTACAAATACAAAGTTCAATGCCTCAAACATATTATCCACCAAAGTGTGACATGATCCACTCCTTTCACGTCATCAAGCAAACCACTCCTTCACATGATCCTTCCACTTCCATTTGTTTATTTGGTCTCCCAACCTTGGATTTTCCATTTCCTTTAACCTTGCCTTTAGCCTTGCCTTTTCCTTTCCCATTCTCTTTAGCCTTGCCTTTTCCCTTGGTTTTCATAAGCTACTTCCTCATTATCAACTGTTATTTCACCAACAATTCCTATATCAGCTTTTAAGTCTTCAAATTTGACATCCAAAGCATTGTCTTCACTACCCTAAACTTTTTCTTGGCTATCTTCACACTACAAGAAAGTTGTTGATTTACGACACTTGGGTTACGACACTTGGGTTACGACAATTGACACACAACTTCCGCAACTTATGAATTGCGACATTTCATACGACAACTTTGACTAACTATCATGAATCTACAACCACCTCACATAACAAACAAAATAAAAAAAAATCTGAAATTTTATTTTTGCGGGTTTCTTTTACTTTTTCCCTATTTTACATTTCACTTTACTTTTTACCTTTAAAAAATTTACCAACAACCCTAAATCACTCTCTTTCTCCCTTTTCATCATGAGAATCCATCGACCTTGATGCCTTTAAGAACCCATAATCCATCTCATTCTAGTCTATAGGGTTTTCATGCAATCATACCTTAAATCATTTTGATTTTCCCACACAAACCATAAAATCATTTCAATCTCAACGACCCTGAACGAGACTTTTATTGACATTGAAAAGAGAGAGAAAGAGAGAGAGAGAGAGAGAGGGTACGTGTGTGTGTGAGTGTGTATGTGTGTGTGTGTGTGTTGAAATAATCATAAAGGGGGAGACTCGAGATGGTGGCAGAGGGAGAATAATGGTGGGGTCAGTTCTGACGGAATAGGCAGTGATGATGGTGAAGGGAAGTCGTCTCCGTCCAAGTTCACTAAGCGATGTGAATTAATAAATACTAGGTTTCATTCATTTGGTGGATGGTGTACTTTTATTGGGTTGTCTCTAGTGGTGAATCGTTATATCCTTCTAGAAAATGATTCAACCTTGTGCTGGTTGGTTGTTATCTTACTGAAATTTGATGTCTTCTTTGTTATCTTTTATGTTGTTTTGGCATGCTTAATTGACATTGCTCTTTTTTGTTGTCTTCCCTGCATCATTGTTATTCTCTATGTTATTGCAGGACGTGAAGGTGCTTTAGAAGTAAACATTAGTATACTTCCAAAATACATATTTCAATTATTAAACAATGTGGAGAATGCTAGTGGTGGAGTTAGATCGATTCTTTCCACATAAACCTTTAGCGGATACATGGTTGATTAGTGAATTTTGATGCACCTTCTTCTACTATTGTACTTAGGCAACTCTATGATTTATTATATTATTTTAACTATTTTAGTGTGTTTTTATATTTAATTTAATTTTTGTCTTTATTTTATTTGTGTACTTCATTTTCAGCATAAATAGTTATTTGATATCTTGTTACTTTGCAAATCATAACTTGAGTTATAGGAGTCGGATTAACGCATTCTAATATGTGTTGGAAAGATAAGAGAAAGAGCTACAAGTTTCATGTTGAAGTCAAAATCAAAGTCAGAATGAATGAGTGTAGAATAATTCGTTGAAGTTACACACTTAATTAAAATAGTTAGTTTGAGCCGATTTTTGTAATTTTCGGGTCGGATCCCTTAAGGGTCCAAACTTCCCTTTTATTATATTAGGTCTTTCACTGCTACAGTAATCCTATTTTGAATTTGGAAGATAAAGTATTTCTTAGACGATTTCATGGAGAACTAAAGTTCACAAGGTTGATCTACTGTAATCGGTTTATGCCAATACTTTGAGGTTTCTTAATTTTCAATCAAATGTCTTTTCCCTTTCAATATTTTGTTATATGTTTTGTATGCTTTATTCAAATTCTATAGAATATGTGTTGATTAATTTCAATTGATATATGTTCCATAGTCGTGTTTGCTTAATTCGTGTGTGCTTAACCCGTTTGCTTAATTCGGAATTTGTTTGCTTAATTCAGAAATTAGGAACATATATCATATATTAGTATCAATGCGCTTGTTATTGTTACTGTAATAAAAAGGGGATTAGAATTCGCTTAGGGCATGAAAATTATATTAACCAATGATAAGTTAGGAAACCAAAATAGTATATTAGCTTATTTCATAATCACTTTTATAATCACTTTTCATAATCACTTACTCTCAATCGAATCGAAATACCCCTATTTTTTTTATTTGGTTAATTTGTCAAGAGTCTTTGCGATACGATACTCGAGTGTCGCTTCGCTAGACTACCGTTCTTAGTTACTCGTTTTTGACCTGTGTGCGACAGCAGATCAATGGCTAATGAACAAGTATTTTTACCTGAGGATGCAAAATTTTGTATATGCCTTTGTCTATATGAGGATATAGTAGAGCTTCATACTCCTCCCTGCAACTATCACTTCCACTTTTCATGCATAGTAAAATGGTTAAAGATGAATGTGTAAGACCCCAATTTTGACCCTAAGATCCCTCATGATATCTCTTCATATGCATTATCATTGGGATCACACCTTGGAATCCTCCTTACCCCTCATTCATTGGGTTTGCATTGGGAGAGGTCACCAAGCACTTTATATTGTATGTCATTGTATTAGTTTAACTCTTTTGTAGGTAGTGTGTATGCTCACCTATGCTCTATCAAGTTTATATCTAGGGTTTGAGACCCTCAATGCAATGATCTCAATCAAGATTTGGTTTACATTGGCTCTAGACATCATATATGTATCCCCATAATCTTCACATGTTATTTTGATCAAGGAATCATCAAGAGTTTGGAGTTGGTTTGCCTTGGAAACCCTAATTCATCTGGGTATCTTGTGTGACTTCTTCAACATGTTTCTTCAACAATTGATCAAAACATTTCAAGGTATACTTCACATTCCATAATCTTATGCATATATGATCCTACATGAGTCCCCAAAGTCAAGAGATTGTCAAGCTAGCAAGTTGGTTCATGATGGTTGACCAGAGAAACTCAACTGATCAAAACTGGGGTTTCCTAGACCCTATCTCCTACAAAATTTGTCATATGAAAACAATTCTAAGAGAAACGTTTCTCAAAATGACATTACAAACAACTTTCATGTTGAAGTCAAGAGCTAGTTTTGCTTGGAAAGTCATTTTTTATGGTGAAAGATTATAGGTCATTTTGTCTGAACCTGTTAGATGCCCAAGTTTGCTTATTTGAGCTATCAAATGTGGGCATCTTTCACTCCTTTTTGTCGAAAAAGTGTTCGAAACCGCCCTTGCTTTTGTTGATTTGCAATACTATGTGAAATGATCTTGGTACCTTTAATTTGTGTGTTATTGTGCAGGAATTAGGCATGAAAGAGTAGAAAACGAAGGCACAAGAAAGATGGCAAAGGAACCAAGAAAGAATGCAAACATCAGCAAGCTTGCTAGGCGAGTGAGGTAGCGAAGTGCTCGCTAGGCGAGCACTCAGCGAGATGCCAGCGAACACTCCCAGACTTGGACAGAACCAAAGCTATCAATTACTCACTAGGCGAGCATCCAGCGAGGAAGCAGCGAGCAATTCCAGTAGCAAAACCTTCAGAACTCACTGTGGTGAGGGAAGCAGCTAATTATTCGCTAGGCGAGCTTCCAGCGAGCAGGTAGCGAGCAATTCCAGTAGCAAAATCATCAACACTCGCTGGAGCAAATGAGAGAAGTGAGGGCTTCGCCTAGCGAAGGATTGTTCGCCTAGCGAACATATGCAACTTTTTTGGGATGTTTCCTCTGGGCGCAGGCTACTCTGGTGGCTTATTTTGGGGCTCGCTAGGCGAACCATTCTGCTCGCCTAGCGAGCATGACAGCTCAGTAACCAGTACTATAAGTAGCATGGGCTACTTTTTGGAAAAGGGCTGATATTTTTTCAGCATCTTTTCATCTTCATTTTTCTTGGGATCATATTTTTGTACCCTAAAAACCCATTTTTCTCATTTTGCTTCTTCTATTAACAATATTCTACAAAAAGAAGGTGGATTCCCATCCAATCTCGATTCTTCGACTCGGATGTTGATCAACCTTCGACCGAAACTTGTTGACCAAGCTACCATGAAAATGAGTAGCTAAGTCCTTCATTTTGTCAAGGTTAGATGTAGATGATCATAAGCTTTGTATGTATATGGGATGATCTTCATTTGTAAACTCTTTGATGATGAATATATGGTGAAAACCTTGCTTTATTGATAACTCGTTGTGTTGGTTTATTATTGAAAGGTGTTTTCCAACTCTTGACCTAGGTTTTCATCCATCCTTGTTCTTTAGCTAGAGATAGTATTGAATGAGTTTGTTTACTAAAAAGTTGAACCTAAAAGTTGTCATTTTGATAGATTGTGTGAGAGATCAACAATGGATCAAAATGGGAAAACCCACAATGCGTGTTAGAGATAAACACATTGGGAGGACTTTGGGAATGTGTTTATCATCTAATGAAGTTTATGAGTTTTGTTTGATCGAACATATGCATGCAAAGTGATTGTCGAACCCTAACTTTGACAATCTTTCTCAAATCGTAAAATCAAAACTTTTACCGAAATTTCTTACTTTTTATGCAAGCTACCGTAACCGAAAACTAAAAACCCCCTTGTTACTATAAGTTAAGAACTTAACAGCTGTCGAACGGCGGCAATATCACATAATCCCTGTGGAGACGATAACAAACCCCGATACTCTAACCATCTATACAACAAAATGGCGCCGTTGCCGGGGATTGTGAATTGATATTGCGAGCATCGCAATAGTTGCTAAATTTTTAACTTCTAAATTTTTGACTTGTGCTTGTTAATTTGTTTGGTTTAGTGTGCAGCTTTCATTTTATGCGAGGGCAGGTTCCTGAGGACCAACTTCTTTTTGATCCTGAGATCGAAAGAACCGCAAGGAGACTGAATAGCAGAACAAGACGAAGGAGGCAACAAGCTAGACAACGACAAGAACAAGGAGAAGGTTCTTCTACAACACACACACACCACCTTTCATACCTATCATGGATCCATCACAACCACCGCCCGCTTCCACACAATGTGTCAACAGTCCGAGGAATACAACTCAATTTACTAACCACCAGGGAAGGCAAGCCGAGATGAAGATGGGAACTCTTAACTTGCTATACGGAAGTCTATTCACCGGAATGGACCATGAAGACCCATTTGCTTTTCTCACCAAATTTTACGAGATAGCATTGGCAGCCGGAGTTGATCAAGCTCAAGAGCTACCGTTGTTCAAAAGACTATTTCCTCATGCTTTGCTAGGCAAAGCCAAAGATTGGTACTTGGATCAAACACCTACAGTCATGATGGATTGGAACGTGTTGGAAGAGAAGTTCATTGAAAGATTTTTCTCCCACAACCGGTTCATGGAATCCAAAACGGCTATCTCCGTGTTTTCGCAAGGAGCCAACGAATCATTGAATGAGGCATGAGAGAGATTTAAATCCATGCTTCGAAAGTGCAAAGGGCATGGTTTTGACGAATTGACGCAAATCCACATTTTCAAGAATGGCCTTCAACCTAATTGCAAGACTTTATTGGATGCTACCTCGGGT
Organism: Lathyrus oleraceus; assembly: GCF_024323335.1. Classification (NCBI taxonomy): domain Eukaryota; kingdom Viridiplantae; phylum Streptophyta; class Magnoliopsida; order Fabales; family Fabaceae; genus Lathyrus; species Lathyrus oleraceus. Next base: position 212,208,221 of record NC_066582.1, read on the forward strand.
GGTTCTTTGTTGTCTAAAAGCGCCGACGAAGCTACTGATATCATCAACCTTATGGCTCTAAATGACCTCCAAAGTCAAAGTAGAGGCAACACTTTGAAGAAACCGGGAGTGCTTGAACTTGGGACAAACGATGCTATTCTTGCCCAAAATAAACTCATTTCACAACAAGTTGAACTCTTAACTCAACAAATAAAAGAGTTGAGAGAGCCTTCAAAAGCTAAACAAATAGCTTGTTGTGAGATTTGCAAGGGTGATCATGACACCGGGTTTTGTCCACCTCCCGGGTTCGAAGAGGTGAATTACATGGCGAACCAACGAGACTACCAACCGAGGCAACAACAACAACAACCGTGTCAACACCCGCAAAATCATCAACAACACTTTCAAGGGAATCAAGGGTTCCAACCAAGGGCTAACTATCACCATAACCAAGGTTATGGGGGTGGTACTTCTGGCCGTCAAAATCCTTACCAACCTCAACAACCGCCGGTCGTGACTTCAAAGTTAGAAGAGACATTGACATAATTTATGCAATTGTCAATGGCTAATCAAAAGAGCAACGATGCGGCAATTAGAAATCTCGAAACTCAAGTCGGACAACTTGCTAAACAACTAGCGGAACAACAACCCAGACCATCTTTTTCGGCGAACACACAAACAAATCCAAAAGAGCATTGTAAAGCGATAACGACGAGAAGTGGAAGGGAGTTGATTAGTGAGAGTAAAAAAAGAGATGAGAGTGAAAAAAGAGATGAGAGTGAAAAAAGAGAGGATGAGAAAAAAGACGAGGAGAAAAAAATAGAGGATAACATTGATGGTGAAGTTGGGGAGTGGAGTGAGGAAGAAGTTGAAAAGGATGAAAAAAATGGTGAAGTAGAAAATAAAGAAAGTGTGGAAGTCGAAAAAAATAAGAGTGATGAAGTGAAGGTGGAGGGAGTAAAAAAGAAAAGAGAGAGAAATTCTAGAGTTTCTAAAGGAAAGGAGGTAGTGGGCGCTACTCCAATCCAAAACCTTTCGTATCCACATGCTCCATCTAAGAGGGAGAATGAACGGCATTACGCCCGGTTCATGGATATATTTAAACAACTTCAAGTGAACATTCCGTTTGCCGAAGCATTGGAGCAAATTCCTAAGTATGCAAAATTCATGAAAGACATACTTACTAAAAAGCGGAGGTACACGGAACTGGAGACAATTGTCCTAGATGCTAGTTATAGTGCAATCATTCAACGGACGCTTCCGAAAAAAGAGGTCGACCCGGGACGAGTTACTTTTCCGGTTAAAATTGGTGATGTCTATGTCGGAAAAGGGCTAATTGATTTGGGGTCAAGCATTAATCTAATACCATTGTCTATTGTGAAGAGGCTTGGCAACATTGAAATGAAGGCCATTCGGATGACTTTGCAGTTGGCCGATAAGTCGACTACCCATCCTCATGGGTTAGCTCAAGATGTTTTGGTCAAAGTTGACAAATTCTTCTTCCCGGTTGATTTCATTGTGATTGATATGGAAGAGGACGACGATGCTCCACTTGTTCTTGGCCGACCGTTCATGAAAACCGCACGCATGATGATTGACGTTGACGACGATTTGATGAAAGTAAGGGTCCAAAATGAAGAAGTTACTTTTGATCTATTCGAAGCCATGAAGCATTCAAAGGATAGAAGTGATAGCTTTCGCATTGATGTGATCGAAAAGGCAACTTTTGAGGTTTCTAAACATATTCATGAGATATCTCCTATGGAGTTAGCTCTTGATGACTCCTTTGAAGTTTTCACAATTAAAGAAGAGCAAGCTCTTGATGAATGCCTAACGGAACTTGATAGTCTAAAAGAGTTACATCCGTGGGAAGTTGAAGAGGAAGTATTGAAGAAGGAGGTTAATGAAGAAAAATCACCGATTGAATTGAAAATGTTACCTTCTAATTTGAAGTATGCATTCCTCGACGAGACCGAAACAAGGCCGGTTATCATAAGTAATCTTTTGTCAAAGAATGAAGAAGCCCGTTTGATCAATGTTTTGAAAAAGAATCAAGAAGCCATGGGTTGGACTCTTTCCGATCTCAAAGGAATTAGTCCTTCCTATTGCATGCACAAGATCTTAATGGAAGAGGACTTTAAGCCGGTAGCTCAACCGCAACGCCGCTTAAATCCTACTATGAAGGAAGTTGTTAGAAAGGAGGTTGTTAAGTTGTTGGATGTGGGAATGATTTACCCGATTTCGGATAGCCCATGGGTTAGTCCTGTACATGTGGTTCCGAAGAAAGGTGGCATTACCGTGATTCGAAATGAAAAGGATGAGTTGATCCCGACAAAAGTGGCAACGGGGTGGCGTATGTGTATTGATTATAGGCGGTTGAATACCGCAACTAGAAAAGATCACTTTCCACTCCTATTCATGGATCAAATGCTAGAAAGACTTTCTGGGCAACAATACTATTGTTTCTTAGATGGCTATTCTGGGTATAACCAAATTGCGGTTGACCCGGCCGATCATGAAAAGACGGCTTTCACATGTCCTTTTGGAATTTTCGCATACCGTAAAATGCCCTTTGGGTTGTGCAATGCACCGGCGACTTTCCAAAGATGTGTGCAAGCTATTTTTGCCGACCTTATCGAGAAAACAATGGAAGTCTTTATGGACGACTTCTCCGTATTTGGTGGTTCCTTTGGTCTATGCTTGGACAACTTGGAAACGATTCTTGAAAGGTGTGTGAAGACAAATCTTGTGCTTAATTGGGAGAAGTGCCACTTCATGGTGACCGAGGGGATAGTGCTTGGCCATAAAGTCTCTTCAAGAGGGCTTGAAGTTGATCGTGTTAAAGTTGAAGTGATTGAAAATTTGCCTCCGCCGGTGAATTTGAAGGGAGTCCGAAGCTTTCTGAGGCACGCCGGTTTCTATCGGCGCTTTATCAAAGACTTCTCAAAGGTAGCTAAGTCTTTGAGTAACTTGCTAGCTAAGGATCATGTATTTCTTTTAACTGATGAGTGCTTACAAGCTTTTGAAATTTTAAAGGAAAAATTGGTTACCGCTCCAATTATAGTCGCTCCAAATTGGAATTTAAATTTTGAGCTCATGTGTGATGCGAGCGACTATGCAATTGGAGCGGTATTAGGCCAAAGAAAAGAGAAAAAATTTCATGCGATACACTACGCAAGTAAAGTTCTTAATGAGGCTCAAGTTAACTACACTGAAAAAGAATTACTTGCGATAGTGTATGCGCTTGAAAAGTTTAGGTCCTATCTTATTGGTTCCAAGGTCGTTGTGTATACCGACCACTCGGCGATTAAATATTTGCTCACCAAACCGGACTCGAAGCAAAGGCTCATCCGTTGGATCCTCTTGTTGCAAGAATTTGATGTTAAAATCAAAGACAAGAAAGGATCGGAAAATTTGGTGGCAGATCATTTATCTCGCTTAGTTAATGTGGAGGTTACCGCTTCCTAGAAGGAAATCCGGGAAGAGTTTCCTGATGAAAAACTTTTCAAAGTTCAAGTTAGGCCGTGGTTTGCGGACTTTGCGAACCATAAGGCTAGTGGTTTGGTGCCTCCCGACCTAACTTCGAACCATAAAAGGAAATTTCTCTCGGATGCTAAGTACTACGTATGGGATGACCCATACTTGTTTAAATTGGATGGTGATAACCTTTTGAGGAGGTGTGTTACTGGCGATGAAGCGCAAAGCATTCTTTGGCATTGTCACAACTCGCCTTACGGCGGACACTACAATGGGGTAAGAACGGCCACTAAAGTCCTTCAGTCAGGATTTTATTGGCCTACTATTTTCAAAGACGCAAATGCCCATGCGCAAAGTTGTGATAGTTGCCAAAGAAGTGGTGGGATTGGTAAGAGAGACGAGATGCCTCTCCAAAACATCCAAGAGCTTGAAGTATTCGATTGTTGGGGTATCGACTTTGTTGGACCATTCCCACCCTCATATGGTAATGAATATATGCTTGTAGCGGTTGACTATGTTTCTAAGTGGGTTGAGGCGATTCCCTGCCTCGGGCGGATGCTAAAACGGTAATAAATTTTTTGAAGAAAAACATCTTTTCCCGTTTTGGAACCCCCCATGTGTTGATTAGTGACGGAGGGTCGCACTTTTGTAATGCACCGTTAGAAAGCGTTTTGAAACATTACGGTGTATCACATAGAGTGGCGACTCCGTATCACCCACAAGCAAACGGTCAAGCCGAAGTCTCTAATCGTGAGATTAAGAGAATTCTTGAAAAAACCGTGTCAAATTCTAAAAAAGAGTGGTCGCAAAAATTGGATGAAGCTTTATGGGCATACCGTACCGCTTTTAAAGCTCCAATTGGGCTAACTCCTTTTCAATTGGTGTTTGGTAAAACTTGCCATTTGCCGGTCGAATTGGAGCACAAAGCTTTGTGGGCTCTGAAATTATTGAACTTTGATAAGGATTTGGCCGGTGAAAAAAGAAAAGTGCAATTGCTTGAGTTGGAAGAAATGCGCAATGCCGCATACCACTCGAGTTGGTTGTACAAAGAAAAGGTGAAAAGTATCATGACAAAAAGCTTAGGAAGAAGGAATTTGTGCCCGGACAGTTGATCCTATTGTTCAATTCTAGGTTGAAGCTATTCCCCGGAAAATTGAAATCTAAATGGTCCGGGCCATTTCGTGTCAAACAAGTCAAAGAATATGGAGCTGTTGTCATTGAGGACTTGGAGAAGAAAGAGAGTTGGACGGTTAACGGCCAACGTTTGAAGGTTTATCTTGGCGGTCTTGTGGATCGCGAGAGCTGTGCTATCTCCTTGGATGCTCCTCTGTGAGCATCTCGAACCGTCGAGCTTATCCGACGTTAAACAAGCGCTTGTTGGGAGGCACCCCAACATTGTAAGTATTTATAGCTTTCTGTTGTGTGGTATTGGTGTTCAAATTGATGGAACCTTGCTGAAATGTGCTTTGCATGCTGTTTTGAAAAAACAAAATCTTGTCATGTTCGCTAGTTGCTCGCTAGGCGAAGACAGTAGCGAGCTGATTCGCTAGCTGCTCGCTAGGCGAAGATAGTAGCGAGCGTGGTAGAAACCCATTTAATTTTCAGAGGGCCACTCATTTGGACCCAAAACCATTTTAAATTGTTTTAGTCTGAACCTCACAAACTCACTCACTTTTCACTTCCATCTAACACAAACCCTAACTGTTGCATTGCAAACCTTAACCGTTACATTTCAGATTCAATCAACCTCTCCAATCAGGTTTGTTCTATCTCCATTACTTTATGCTTTCAAGTTGTAAATTCTGAAGTATGAGACATTAAGGGTGAATTTGGGAGATTGGGTATCATTAGGTTTTGCATGTATGTTTAGGTTTGCATGTATGTTTAGAACGATTCCTAGCATGTTAAATCACTTTGTTTCTGAAATGGGTACCATTAGACTTAGGGTTTTCTGAAATTGGATTGTTATCAATGGAGAACTCAGAATCCAGTAACATTCGCTAGCATCTCGCTAGGCGAATCTGTGGCGAGCATTCGCTGCCACTTTGCTAAGCGAACCCGTAGCGAAGCTTCGCTGGGTCCTCGCTTAGCGAAGCAGTAGCGACCATGACAGTAGTTGGTTTTTCTGTTTTGCTCTCTAATCTGTTTTGTGGTTGTGTGTTGTTTCTTTTCTATGATTTTACATATGACATCCAAGTCGAGTGTTTCGAAAAAGAGAAAGCTCGGGAGCACTTCCCGTACTGTGCCAATTCAATTTGACATCGACAAATTCATCGGGGAAAAGCAAGCCGCACGCTATGTGGCGTTGGAAAAAAGAAAAATCTTTCCAGAGAAGAGGTTTATGATCAACCCCGAAGGCGATTATCGGACATTTGCTGGGTTGATACATAGCAAGAAATGGGATAGGTTGATCGCTCCACTCGAAAGCTATGACATTGAGATAGTGCGCGAGTTCTATGCGAACGCATTGCCAAATGACGACGAGCCTTTCACTTGGACTACAAGAGTGTCAGGCCGTCAGGTCGCTTTTGATCGGGATGCTATTAATCGAGTGCTGGGTGAACCGCTCCATCTGGGAGCTAATGGGAGGGACACATACCACAGGGATTTGAGGCTCCACAGGGACACTGATTCTATTTCTGCAGCCCTGTCATTTGAGGGAAAGTCAGTTGAGGTGAACCCATCTGGGGTTCCTGTGAGGTACCATAGGGAGGATATGATTCCCTTGGCTCAGCTGATCCTAATGCTGGTTCTGACCAATATTAAACCCAAGTCACACACGTCGACCGTGCCGATCCCAGTGGCACACTTGGTCCACTGTATTCTCACTAATATACAGATCGATGTGGCGAGAATCATTGCTATTGAGATGAAGTCCGTGGTTGAGAGCGGGCTGAAGTCGGGGGCACGAGTTAACTGCCCCCTTGCTTTTCCTTGTCTCATCATGGCTTTGTGCCAACAGTCGAGGGTGAAGCTACCCTCCCGCAGTCAAGTAAGGATTTCATCCACTATCGACGATAGATATGTGGCCAAGTACTGTAAGCCGAAGAACTTCAGAGGTAGTACAGCTGCTGATGATACCGGGGCTTCTGATGGTCCTGGTGTTTTTGCTCAGGGGTTTGATCCTTTCTAGCAGGCTGTCTGCAATTATAATTGGGATTGGATGGCGGCGACTCAGCGCACCATGATTGATATTCATGACTCTATGCAGTTATTATAGTTGCAGATGCGTGACCCTTCTGGAGAGCATCCTATGATGACGCGTGAGTAGTTCCTGCAACATGCTAGCTGGCCTGTGGACAGGCCTGTTTTCGGAGAGGGGGCGGGTGTTGGTGCTTCTGGTGCTGATACTTCTGGTGGCGCTGATGATGATAATGACGATGATGGTGATGATGAGGATGGTTCCGGTTCTGAGGCCGGTAGTGAAGAGAGTTCTGAGTCCTATGAGGACTAAGTTTTATTTTTCATGTTATGTTTTATTTTATTGTATTTTCAGATATGTTGTATTTTGGTTTTGGTTATGTACTTTTGGGGTGTTTTGTCCCCCACGCACATTTTTAACATTTTGAAGTGATGATTATTGTTTATGTTTTAAATTATTGTGTTTGGTTTGAATTTCTTTTATTTAATAAATTTTTGGTTGTTGAGGGTCAAACCTTCTAGATTGGTTGCTCCTCAAAGAAGTATCCAATGAAGGTGCAACCGAGCTTGGATGGCAATGATAAAAATAAACAAGCGAATAATGCTAAGGTACATGGTTACCTCCGGTTAGAATTTTAGAATGCATTAAGAACTTTACTCTTTTCGTAATTGAATATTGTTTTTTTTGCAACATAATTGAATGAATGATTCATCTAGGACTTAAAACCACAAATTGTGAGGAAACCTCCATTGTACACTAAAATGCTGGATTCTAATAAACTGTGTCATTCATTTGATTCATGCTTTGTCTTTTATTATTGTGAATTTGTGGAAGCAATTAGAAATGATCAAGGTGCTTGTTTTCTTTCGAGCACAACCAGTTCCAAATACAACTTACCCGTGAGCAAAGAGTATTTGTGAACCCCTTTGAGCTTAAATAGTTGAATCTCTGCTTGAAATAAGGCGAGATGTCAAAATCTTTTTTCTTGAAACCCTGAAATTTTTGATAATTGTTCTTTTGCCATAAAAAGTCAAGAGCATTCACTTAGGGTGAGTAAAAGATAAGTTGGGGAGAACGAAAATGGGAATCGGTAGGTGCCACAACTCCAGAATAACCGAGCAAGCATTGAAAAAAAAATTAGAAAAGAGAAACATCTGTTTTGTGAATACGATGTAGAAAAAGAAAAAAAAATAGAGAAAATGAAAATGAATGCTTGCTTGGAAGAAAAATAGTGAAAAACAAAATTGAGTTGTGAAATAAGAGTTGTGAAGGTTTCAAATGAGAAACAAGTGGAACGAAGTTGAGATGTGTGAATAGCTTGTACAGTGAATGTCTCTTTTGCGTCGGCAAGTTCGTTTTCAATGGCCTTAGATATGACCCTTGTTTGTAAACCTAACCAAGCTACAACCGGAAAAGACCTTAGTGATCTTTGTGTTTCCGCATTTTCATTTATAATTGTTAGACATTGTATGAATTGAATTGACTTTTGCATTGTTTGTTGGAGAGTGAAATTATCCACGCGGTTGCAAACGCGTAATTTCTTCAATCCTTATTCGAAGAGGAGAGATAGGGTGACTCATTCAGGATAACATTGTTGTGGATTGTTACATGTTTTGCATTGCTCTAAGGCTTTAGTTCTTGTGTATTATGTTATTCTAACCATTGGGAACTTGTGTCTGGTTGATTCTCTTGTGTTTGAGCCATTTTATCCGATTTCGGAAAAATCTTTTTCTTTAAGCAAATCCTCTTGTCCTTCAAGAGGCATACTTTGCTTGAGGGCAAGCAAGAATCTAGTTGGGGAGAGTTGTTAGATGCCCAAGTTTGCTTATTTGAGCTATCAAATGTGGGCATCTTTCACTCCTTTTTGTCGAAAAAGTGTTCGAAACCGCCCTTTCTTTTGTTGATTTGCAATACTATCTGAAATGATCTTGGTACCTTTAATTTATATGTTATTGTGCAGGAATTAGGCATGAAAGAGTAGAAAATGAAGGCACAAGAAAGATGGCAAAGGAACCAAGAAAGAATGCAAACATCAGCAAGCTCGCTAGGCGAGTGAGGTAGCGAAGTGCTCGCTAGGCGAGCACTCAGCGAGATGCCTGTGAACACTCCCAGACTTGGACAAAACCAAAGCTATCAATTACTCGCTAGGCGAGCATCCAGCAAGGAAGCAGCGAGCAATTCCAGTAGTAAAACCTTCAGAACTCACTATGGCGAGGGAAACAGCTAATTATTCGCTAGGCGAGCTTCCAGCGAGCAGGTAGCTGTAAGACCCCAAATTTGACCCTAAGATCCCTCATGACATCATAACATTGCATTTACATTGCCTCGAGGATCATAAGCATCTTGGTTCCCTTTGCCTTTGGGTGGGACCTCTAGTGAGTGGTTTGAGGTCACCAAGCATGCTTGAATTAGATATCATTTGCTTTTCTTATTTTTTTTACTAACCAAAAGCACAAAAACATGTCACTAACATCTTTTGTTTGTAGCTTGAGCAATCACAAGGTCAAAAGCTTCAAGGAGATCATTGGTACAAAGATATGGTCAAGAGAAGATGATAGCAAGCATGGTAATGGTTCCCAAAACTCTCATCCATCAAATATGCCTCCCTAGAATCTCAATTCATCATTTTGATCAAAGCAAGTCAAAGGGTTTGAGGTTTGTCCCCCAAAGAAACCCTAATTCATCTGTGCACCACAATGCCTTGCTCTTGAAGCAACCTCAGCCCATGATCAAATACAATAAAGGGAAGTTCTTTAATTCATCATTTCATGCATATTTGAATTCAGTTGATTGTCCTCAATCATCAATTCATCAAGATATGAGTCATGGACTTGAGAAGTTGATCAGTCAATTCATCTAATTATTTTGAAATGCACTGAGACCTAACATTTTATGTGTTGGTCAAATGGAGATGATCCCAAAAGAAAATATGTTCTTAAGGACAATATGAACAACTTTCATGTTCATCCAAAATTGATTTGAAGCTTGGAAGGTCATCTCCCATTCCAAGACATTATAGGTCATTTTGACTGAAACCCTAATTTTGGGTCAGCTTCCCAATGACATAACTTATTCACTTTTTGTGATTTTGAGATGTGATCAAATGTATTGGAAATCTTAAGATGTATAATTCAAATGTTATGTTGAACAAAATTTCAAAATCTCAAAGGAAATACATGTGATAATGCAAAACATTATACGTCACTTTGGACCAAATGCATTGAAAGGCAAAAAAGTCCAACTTCAAGTACCCATAACTTCTTCATAAAAATTCCAAATGATGCAAAATTTAAGTCCATTTTGATTGTCTTGAAGAGAGCTACAACTTTGATGTTGGAGGGTTGTTCATTTGGGGCTTTCATCATCAAAACAGAAGGGCTTGAACATTGGCCAAATTTAGAAACTTTGCCTTTTCATGTTTTGCACCTTGCACTTTAAACTCAAATTTCACCAATTTCCACACTTCAAATGGATTTTTTCCCAACATAACAAATGTTCCTTACATCGAAACCTTTCCAACCATTACTCACATGCTCATGTTTGGATTTGGCAAATGGCATTTTCGAAGAGGAGAAGTTTTAGGCATGATTATGCATGACATGTTGAAACTCATTATACAAGCTTGTGCATTGCCAATTCCACGACCATTTCAGCTCAGTTATGATTCAGAGTGCATTTGGCATTGAATTTGGGCCTTTTGAATGATCATGCAAGCCCATGCAATGGATATCCAATTCCATGCACACGACTTTGATCACACTTACCTTGCCTTTCCATCTATAAATAAGGACCTCACTCCATTCAAATTTCATCCATGAATCAACCTGAAATGCTGCTGAACTGAAAACCTAACCTCTCACCAAAGAAGCTATTTCACTTTTCTTCAAATTTTTCAGATCTAAAATTCAACTACATCTGGTTGAATCTTTGGATCTAAAGCTTCTAGACCTTCCTCCCTTAGTTCATTGATCTGCTGTTTTGATAAAGAAAGCAAGGAACCAAGCTCAAATCTCCAGAATCCAAGGTTGTTCTTCAACTGGTTTTTTCTTCGAAACTCATCATCTATTGATCTATTTGCCTGGCCATTGTGTTTTCTGAAGTCCTCACTTGAGAGGCAAGCTAGTGGTAGCTTCAATTTTGTGTTTTATTGAACTGTATTTTTCATACCTGAATCTTCCATCTCAGATTTCTTACTCTATAGGAATCTTGAGTGTGATTTAAGGTTACATGGGTGATGTACATCACCCCAGCTTTATTTTGATATAAGGATCGTGCAAAATGATGAAGGTTTGAAAACTTGCAAATGTCACCGGATTCTGGCTTCTCACCGGAGAAGACGGTGGTTTCCACCACCGGCCACACGTGGATACTTCCATGGCCCTTGGATCTCATGTGCACGATCTAATCTCAGCCTTTGTTTTATTTGACTTTTTTAAATACATAGTGTTACGCGTTGGACTTGAGAACATGATGGAAGCGCGCCTCTCAGCCTTTGATGTTGTCCACGTCATTTAATGAAATGGATCGTGCGCTCCCTGATTTTCTATATTTTCTTATTTTCTGATTTATTTTCTTTTATTTCCATTATTTTCAAAAATTCATATCTTCTTCATTTTAATTCCAAAAACTATGGGACCAATTGCATTCTTCTCCAAATAATTTCTAGTTTCTAATTTTGATTTTTAATATTTTTTATTTTGTCATTTGATATTTTTCATGAATTTTCTCTTTTCTGGTTATTTTTAATTTATTTTAAATAGATTTTGATATTCAAAAAATACAAAAATACTTTCCTAACCTATTTGAATGATGATGAATCTATGAAAAATATTCTCATCAATTTTTTAATTGATTTGAGATTTATTTGAGATTTTAGTTCAATTAGGTTACTTTTATTCATTTTTAATTGATTAAAAATAGTTTCTGACTTTTAAAAATACTGAATTTTTTTGTCAAATATTGTTTGACCTTGTTGAACTTGGGATAAATCACTTGGACCCTTCAAGGTTGATTTGAAGTGATTTTGAAGTTTGACCTTTCTTTTATTTTTAATTCAAGTTTATTTTTAATATTAAAAATGCCAAAAATATTTTGTTTATTGTTTGATCTCCAATCTTCATCTCATTTCTGATTTCTCATTGTTTGACTTTGACTTTAAATGTCATTTGATCAATACATATGGATTGGTACATTTCCATTTCATCTTATGCATTTTGATCTTTCCATTATCCATTTCCACCATTCATCTTCTTCTTCTCCTTCTCCTTTTTCTTTTTGATCAATGATTGAAGGTTGATAAGTTAGCATTGATTAGGGAGACTTAACCTTCCTTGATTAAAATCTAATTCATCTTGATCAATTGATCAAGTGAATGGCTTTGCATTAAGGATAGGTTGTTTTCTAAATTATGCAAAAGGCTTAAACCAATACAAGATCAATTCTCTTCTTCTTTTTGGCATGGCAAGTTCTTGGAACTTGGTTCACTAATCAAGACTTCTAACTTGTGTTGTTGCCTACATTACTATTGACCGGCCTCAGATAGTTGTGACTTCTACATAAGTCCAGTTACGATTGCTTAACATAGCGCTAAATTTGCCTTATGGCATACTAACTACTAACACTAACCATTAACAATTAACATTTACTTTTTGCACTTTACTTTTATGCAATTTACTATTCTTGTACATATTATCCATTTGCTTTTCCCTTTGCTCACTTGAGCACATGTTTATGTTAATGCCATTTGCCTTTTTCCCACTTGGGTCTATAATTGTGTATATATCTTTTGTGCTTGTGTTTGTCTGTTTGTTGTGAACCAAAATGCCAAGAATTGGACAAAATGGACTTAGACTTTAGGACTTTCCCTATGCAAATTTGGAGTCAAAGAGCAACTAGGCATTGGGCCTTTAGAGTGCTATAAAAATTCAAAGAGCAACTAGGCATTGGGCCTTTAGAATGCTTAAGCTTGAAGATGAACATTGAAAGAACCATATTCTAAACTCCTTCTTGTCCATTCTTTGATTTGTAAATAGAACCTTTTGATATGTGTGTTCTTGTGCTAGGTATTCCATCTTGATTCAAGCTTGAGGAACCATTGCCTTGAGCTTCTAAGAGAGAGAGATCCAAGACATATTGAGGAATCTTTCCAAGAGTTCACTTGATTGTTGATTGTTTGAATTTATGCTTTGTGTGATTGCTTATTCCAAAGGATGGGAGCTACTTGGATCATCAATATGATCTCAAGAGAGGAACTCCATTTGTGGTTTTGTTTCTTATCCCTCACCTTTTTGCTTTCCTTAGGACTTTAGCCCTTCTTCTTCTTCTCTCCACTCTAACCCAAGCCAAAACTTTTGTGCAAACATCTAACACTTGTTTTCAACATTAGAAACCTAAGCCTTATGCTTTTGATTTTCAAACTTTCTTTTCATAACACTTATTTTGAATTGAATCTTTAAGTCTACTTTGACCATTTTGTATATACTTCTAATTGGTAAATATAACCCATTCAAATGTCTTTTTGTGGTTTCAATGGCCACTTTCTAATCAAAACTTTTTCATGACCTTTAGTTATTAGGTTTGAGTTATCTTTGTGGTAGATGTAATACTCACCTATATCCTTAGTGATGGACAATGAGTCTTCCATGCTTATTATAGGGTTAACCCCTCACTAGCATGTTGAAGCTATCCTCACATGGTGGATTTGTGGTTTTGGGTTGAGTTTTCTCCCTTGGATAACAAAAGACCTTAAGGCTTTTGGACCAATCAATTCACCAACTTGTTTCTTTGAGATTTTTACCCCGAACTACGAGGTTTTGATCCTATCTTTTTTAAGATGGTACGTAGGCAATGGTTTCATCCATCCAAACACGAAATGTAAATAACTTGTATATTCTCTTCTCATCCCCTCAATCACGTTTGCACAAATAAACTTTCACAAAACAACAACCTTACAATAAGTATGAGAAGGGCTCCCTAGGAGTACCTAGGATGTTTTGGGTGCCTAACACCTTCCCATTGCATAACCAACCCCCTTATCCAGATCTTTGATTCTCTTTTACTAGTTTTTGTTAAAACTATTAGGTTTTTGTTCGCTTTCTAACCATTCCTTTGGATAAATAGAAGTGCGGTGGCGACTCGACTTGTATGATTTACCTTGGATTTAGTCAATATCTCTAATGGTAACGAATACCCCGCTATAGAAAAGTGGCGACTCTGCTGAGGAGCCTTTGCCTAGTGGGTTTTGCCTCCTTTTCATACTTGTTGTTTTGTATTGTATTGTTTTGTGACATGTTTTTGTGCAATTTGGGATTATTGTATTATATGTAATGATTGAATTGCTTGAATATTAATTCCTTGTATGCTTGGTGATCTTTGTGAGATGAGTTCTATACCCGGAAAAGTGGCGACTCTAATGGTAACGAATACCCCGCTACAGAAAAGTGGCGACTCTGCTGGGGAGCCTTTGCCTAGTGGGTTTTGCCTACTTTTCATACTTGTTGTTTTGTATTGTATTGTTTTGTGACATATTTTTGTGCAATTTGGGATTACTGTATTGTATGTAATGATAGAATTGCTTGAATATTAATTCCTTGTATGCTTGGTGATCTTTGTGAGATGAGTTCTATACCCGGACTCGAGTGCACTTAGGATAGGAGAATGGCATAGTCTTGTTGACTTGTATGGAGTTATTCCTTAGCAAGTTGACTTGCAAGTCCATTCGCTTGGTGGAGGTTATGTTGGGATCAATAATGTCACACAAGTAGTTGTGGTTAGGCATTACTCTTTCCAATATAGATCTTAGAAGCCAAGGACCTTAGTTTACCAAGCCCATCTTGGCCTATTTTCTTAGGATGTAGTGCGAAAATCGTTCAAGTGTAAGATTTGATACGATTGTTACACGATACTACGCTCATAAGAGTCTCTCTTGAGAATATTTTTGGAATACGAGTAGTCGTTTCTCCGACAATATCCGAAAGATGGGATGATGACTATGGGAACCTCTTAGAACATGTTTGGCAGGTTAAACCCTAGTACACTCCCTTTGGGTGGTTCTTAACCAAGACCCCATGCTCGTGACTCGCAACAAACCCTTGATTCGTGGTTGATCCGTTCATGTATCCTTAATATCAATGGAACTTGGGTGTTGATAAGGTGTAAACCATAATCCACCAAAATGGATGATTGATATTAAGGATGATGTGATCCATCCCATGACCTTTTCTTGGTATGCTTTGCTTGATCCTTGAGTGTGATTGTTGCATTCATGCATTCATGCACCCATTTGCATCCATATCATCAAAATAATAAGAAATTTTTCAAGGAACTTAAGAGGTCTATTTGCAAATTTTCAGAAATGGAAAGACAAAGAAGGAATACAAAGAAGTACAGTTTCAGACAACCAGATCTGAAAGAGTTAAGGAATCTGACATCCTATGTACTATATCCCTTGGGTTTCAAGGCTCGTTTTGGGAAGCTTCTTTCTCTTCTGACTACTCAGGTGGATGAAGGATTGATGAGTGTATTGGCGTAATTTTATGATCCATTGTACCGTTGCTTCACGTTTCCGGATTTCCAGCTTTTGCCTACACTTGAGGAGTATGCCTACCTTGTGGGTATACCGATTCTAGACCAGTTGCCGTTCAGTGGCCTGGAGAGTATTCCTACTTCTCGCGAGATAACTGATATGCTTCATATAGATGAATCTCTGGTTGGTGCTCATATGACTATCAAAGGTGGAATTCAAGGTCTCCCTTCTGAGTTCCTCATTGCTCAAGCTACTGTATACGGGAAGGCCATGAGTGAGGACGCCTTTGAGGCCATATTTGTACTTCTCATATATGGGTTAGTGTTATTCCCCAACATCGACAAGTTTGTGGATATGAATGCTATTAGGATCTTCTCTACTCTTAATCCCGTTCCGACTCTGTTGGGTGACACTTATTTTTCTTTGCATATGAGGAATGCAAAGGGTGGTGGTGCCATTGTGTGTTGTTTGCCTCTGTTGTATAAGTGGTTTATTTCTCACTTACCGTAGACGGTCGCCTTCAAGGAGAACAAAGGATGTCTACGGTGGTCCACGAGACTTATGTCTCTCACTAATGATGATATCTCTTGGTACAACCGTGTGTATGATGGTGTACAGATTATCGGCTCTTGTGGTGAATTCTCCAATGTACCTCTTCTTGGTACATGTGGTGGGATTAACTACAACCCTGTTTTGGCACGTCGTCATCTTGGGTTCCCCCTAAAGGATAAACCTAATAACATTCTGTTAGAGGGTGTGTTCTTTCAGGAGGGTAAAGATCCCCAAGGCTTGAAGGGCAGAATGGTCCGCGCTTGGTGCAAGATTCATAGGAAAGGAAGGAAAGAGTTGGGTCCTAAGAATTGTGTTGCTATGGAGCCTTACACTGCTTGGGTTAGGAAGAGAGCGTCCGAGTATCTCATGCCTTACGAGTATCCAAGACCTACACCTTTGGTTACGGCTGGGCCTTCAACTCTCCCTGACCAAGGAGTAGAGGAGTTGAGAGACGAAGACCGATCACGTGCTTGGATCCGTGAAATAGAGGAGTTGCTTCAGCAGATCAAGGAGAAGGATGCTTTGATTGAGTTCCTCGAACATCAGGTTATTGATGATCCTGATGATGCATGGACTTCTTTACTTCCTCAGTCTTCCAAGTTTTGGAAGAGGAAGTACGATCGACTCACCAAGGAGAAGGCAGATATGGAGGCAGCCTACGAGAGGGAGGTGAAGAGGCTTCGTGCATCTTATCTTCCTGTGTCCAAGGCTTTGGACGATTGTTTCTAGGGATCCATAAGATGTTTATTTCCCCTCTCTCTTGTATTATATTTGGTTACCAGAACTGTACTTCTTTAGTGTAAAAAAGTTTCCAGATATTATTTGATGAGATATTTCCATATGTGATAAATGTTTAATACTTCCAAACTTTGCAAATAGAACCCTAAAGTTCCTTTGAAATAAAAAATCATATGCACAAGCATTGCATGCATCATGTGCATAAGCAGGTTTTGTTCCTGGCTTCTTATCCTGTGGTCTAACTCTGTGTTCTTCATTTATTTTGAAGACAAGCTGACTCACCGGTACTACACTAGAGCCAACATTTCAAGACTGATGGATTATCTAGAACAAGAGAACCGCGAACTGAAAGAGGAAGTCGCCAGATTAAGTGCCTTGATGGAGTCATTCTTGGTTGCCCAGAGCCAGTCTTCTCCGACACCTTCAACTCCTCCCTAGAGGACAATCATCTCTGAGATTGTCTCTTCAACTGTGCCCGCAGCCAGTGCACACTTTACTCCAACGGCCATGCCAGCCGGATTCCCATGGGGGATGCCTCCCAATTTCATGCCCGAGGGTCCTGCTCCCACCTTTGCTTCTATGCCGGCATCTAGCCCGATCCTTGCTGTTCCTCCTCCTGTCGTGCATACTCTGCCCAGAGTAGACGACACCATCTATCATTCTGAGCCGTCTGAGGGCCCAGATGTCTATGAGAAGATGGACGCTATGAACGATCAACTTCTCGAGCTTCGCAAGGAATTGGAAACTCTCAGAGGAAAGGATCTTTTCGGCAAGTCTGCTGCTGAACTCTGCTTGGTTCCTAATGTGAAGATCCCTGTGAAATTCAAAGTCCCTGACTTTGAAAAATATAAGGGAAATACTTGTCCTCTTAGCCACCTGGTCATGTATGCCAGGAAAATGTCGACTCAGACCGACAATGACCAACTGCTTATCCACTACTTTCAGGACAATCTGTCCGGTGCTGCTCCGTGTTGGTACATGGGTTTAGGCAGTGCGAACATCCGATCCTTCAACGATCTTGGCGAGGCCTTTGTCAAGCAATACAAGTACAATGTGGATATGGCTCCCGATAGGGATCAATTAAGGGCCATGTCCCAGAAGGACAAGGAAACATTCAAAGAATACGCCCAAAGGTGGCGAGTGGTAGCAGCACAGATCGTGCCCCCGCTAGAAGAGAAAGAGATGACCAAGATCTTTTTGAAGACCTTGAGTTCTTTTTATCATGAGCGGATGATTGCTAGCGCTCCTTCTGACTTCACCGAGATGGTGAATATGGGGATGCGTCTAGAAGAAGGGGTTAGAGAAGGGCGTCTGACAAGGGAAGAAGGATCTTATGCCAAACGTTATGGGGCGTTTGCAAAGAAGAAAGATGGAGAGGCACATGCTGTGACCTCCCATATGAAACCAAGAAGACCCTCTATGAGGAGGAAGACCGCGCGTCCCGCCGGTAACCAGCACCAGGTGGCTCATATAGAACCTGTCTTCAGAGATAATCAGCAGTACCAGCAACATAACAACAATCAGCCACCACATCCGCAATATCAACAACAACAGCACCGTCCGCAACAACAGGCCTACCAACCTCGAAATAGTAATCAAACCAGCACGAGTTACGAGAGGAAAAGGGTCACCTTCGATCCTATTCCGATGACGTATGCAGAGTTATATCCCTCTTTGATAGAGAGGAAGTTGATTACTCCGCGAGACCCACCGGCTATGCCTACTAACCCCCAGTGGTGGTATAAGCCCGAATTACACTGTGTTTACCATTCTGGTGCTCCCGGCCACGACGTGGAGAATTGCTACCCTTTGAAGACCAAAGTCCAAGACCTGGTGAGGTGTAGCATTCCGTGTTTCGAGGATGTAAGTCCTAACGTAAAGAAGAACCCATTGCCTGAGCATGGGAAATCTGTCAACATGGTCCAGGGTTGCCCTGGCAAGTACAAAGTCAAATATGTCAGTCATATTCAACAGTCTCTGGTCGAGATGCATCGTTTGCTATGTGATTATAGTCATTATGAGCATGACCACGATAGATGTCAGGTCTGTTCTGTTAATCAAAGAGGTTGTCGCCAAGTGCGCAAAGATGTCCAAGAAATGCTGGATGAAGGAGTTATTGAGATTCTTCAAAACAGAAATGTTGACGAAGACGCTGATGAGGTCAACGTAATTTCTCCAGTATTCCGGATCCCCGAGCCTGTTATCATCAAGTATGATGGTAGCAAGCAGAAGGTTTCTCCCGCATTAACCATTAAGTCGGTCGGACCAGTACCATACTCTTCTGAAAAGGCGGTCCCCTATCGCTACAATGTTGTGGCAGTGGAAAATGGGAAAGATGTGTCCTTGACTTCTTCGTCTGTTGTAAGTATTGCTGATGTTAGCGGTTTGACCCATAGTGGTCGTGTATTTTCAGCACCTTCAAAGCCTCAAGCTAATACTGATTATGTTGAACGTCCGATTGGGAATGCTGTGAGTACTCCGAATCCGGCACTTGTTGACAAGCCTTCCTCTACATTGAGAAATCCTGCTTCTGTTGGCCCAAGCGGCAATTTGAAGGAAGACTGTGATGAGATGCTGAAGCTCATCAAAAGGAGCGAGTACAATGTTGTAGACCAGCTTCTACAAACGCCATCCAAAATATCTGTGTTATCGCTGCTTTTGAATTCAGAACCACACCGAGAGGCTCTGCAGAAGGTGTTGGATGTAGCATATGTGGATCACGATGTCACGATAGAACAATTCGATAGCATTGTTGCAAACATTACTGCTTGTAACAACTTGAGTTTTTGTGACTCTGATCTCCCCGAGGAGGGAAGAGACCACAACTTAGCTTTGCATATATCTATGGGTTGCAAAGACGACGCCATGTCCAATGTGCTGGTGGACACTGGGTCATCATTGAATGTATTGCCAAAATCCACTCTCTCGAAGTTGTCATATCAAGGGTCTCCCATGAGGCAGAGTGAAGTAGTTGTGAAGGCTTTCGATGGGTCTTACAAAACTGTGATTGGGGAAGTTGATCTCCCAATCAAGATCGGACCAAGTGATTTCCAGATTACCTTCCAGGTTATGGATATTCACCCATCGTATAGCTGTCTCCTAGGCAGACCATGGATTCACGAGGCAGGCGCCGTGACATCCACCCTACACCAGAAGCTGAAATTTGTGAAGAATAAGAAGCTGGTGGTGGTAGGGGGAGAAAAGGCTCTCCTGGTTAGCCATTTGTCTTCTTTCTCATATATAGATGCTGAGGATGAAGTTGGAACTCCTTTCCAAGCTTTATCTATTGCTGAACCTATTGAGAAGAGAACTCCTTCATTTGCTTCCTACAAAGATGCAAAGTTGGCCATTGAGCATGGTGCAACCGCTGGATTAGGGAAAATGATTGAGTTAGAAGACAACAAGTCTCGGGCTGGCATAGGTTATTCATCTGGGGTTTCTAATACACAAGGTCTATTCAAGAGTGGAGGTTTCATCCACACCGGTCAAGGCGAGGAGGCTGCTGCCATCTTGGAAGAGGACGAAGAGGATTCTGGAAACTTCGTCATCCCTGGGGGAATCTGCAATAATTGGGTCGCTGTGGATATTCCGACAGTTATCCATAAGTCAAAGTAATGTTCATTGTGTTCAAAAACCCTTCTCCCATGCCAAAAGGAGGAGTGATGACATTGTTGGCGCATAAATACAATGATATTTTCATTCAATAGATTCATGTTAAATGTTTGTTTTTTCCAATTATTTTCCCTTTTCGCTTTTGCATAAAATTGGTGGTCACATAAAACCCTAAAAATAGAATAAAATCAATCTTTTCATCTGCATAATGATTTGCCTTGTTTGAATTCTAAAAGCTTTTTATATCCAAAATCATTATGCAAGTTGATCAAACCCATTGAACATAATGACCCAACACCATCTCCCAACTTTGACTTCCCTGTATTTGAGGCGAAAGAAGATGATGTTGAAGAGATCCCTGACGAGATTACCCGTCTACTTGAGCATGAAGAGAAGATCATTCAGCCACATCTTGAGAATCTGGAAACAGTCAACTTGGGGTCTGAAGATTGTGTGCGAGAAGTGAAGATTGGAGCACTCCTGGAAGAGTCTGTTAAGAAAGGGTTGATTGAATTGCTACGAGAATATGTTGATGTCTTTGCCTGGTCATATGAAGACATGCCTGGTCTAGATACAGATATTGTGCAACATTTCCTACCTTTGAAACCTGAGTGCGTGCCTGTGAAACAAAAGCTCAGAAGAACTCATCCTGATATGGCAGTGAAGATTAAAGAGGAAGTTCAGAAGCAAATTGATGTGGGGTTTCTGGTGACTTCTACGTATCCTCAATGGGTGGCCAATATTGTGCCTGTGCCTAAGAAAGACGGAAATGTCCGGATGTGTGTGGATTATAGAGACTTGAATAAATCTAGTCCGAAAGATGATTTCCCTCTACCACACATTGATATGTTGGTAGATAATACAGCTAAATTCAAGGTCTTCTCATTTATGGATGGATTTTCCGGATATAATCAGATTAAGATGGCACCCGAGGATATGGAGAAGACAACATTCATCACACCTTGGGGAACATTCTGTTATCGAGTGATGCCCTTCGGTTTGAAGAACGCCGGAGCCACATATCAATGAGCTATGACTACCTTGTTTCATGATATGATGCACAAAGAGATCGAGGTATATGTTGATGATATGATTGCTAAGTCAAGAACGGAGGTTGAACATGTAGAGCACCTGTTGAAGCTTTTTCAGCGTTTGAGGAAGTATAAGCTTCGTCTGAATCCCAACAAGTGTACATTTGGAGTCCGTTCCGGCAAGTTATTGGGCTTTATTGTCAGTGAAAGAGGTATTGAAGTGGATCCTACAAAGGTCAAAGCAATACAAGAGATGCCTGCGCCCAAAATTGAGAAGCAAGTCCGAGGTTTTCTTGGCCGCTTGAATTATATTTCCAGATTCATATCCCACATGACTGCCACATGTGCGCCGATATTCAAGCTCCTCCGAAAAGACCAGTCCCATGATTGGACCGAGGATTGCCAGAAAGCTTTTGATAGCATTAAAGAATATTTGTCAGAACCTCCGATTCTGTCTCCGCCCATGGAAGGAAGACCATTGATTATGTATCTGACTGTTCTTGAAGATTCATTAGGCTGTGTCCTTGGTCAGCAAGACGAGTCCGGAAAGAAAGAGTATTCTATTTACTACTTGAGCAAGAAGTTCACCGATTGTGAGTCTCGATACTCAATGCTTGAGAAAACATGTTGTGCTTTGGCTTGGGCAGCTAAGCGCCTACGCTAGTATATGTTAAATCATACGACGTGGTTGATATCCAGAATGGATCCAATCAAGTACATCTTCGAGAAGCCTGCTTTAACAGGGAGGATTTCCCGTTGGCAGATGTTGTTATCTGAGTATGATATTGAGTATCGAGCTCAGAAGGCTATTAAAGGTAGTGTTTTGGCTGACCACTTGGCACATAAGCCGATTGAGGATTATCAGTCAGTTCAGTATGACTTCCCAGATGAAGAGATTCTGTATTTGAAAATGAAAGATTGTGATGAGCCTACGCTCGATGAAGGGCCAGAGCCTGGTTCCAGATGGAGTATGGTGTTTGATGGCGCTGTAAATCAATATGGGAATGGTATTGGGGCAGTGATTATTACTCCTCAGGGCACACATATTCCTTTTACAGCAAGGCTAACATTCAAATGCACGAATAATATGGATGAGTATGAGGCCTGCATTATGGGATTGGAGGAGTACATTGACCTAAGGATCAAGCATCTTGATGTATACGGTGATTCGGCCCTCGTTGTTAATCAGATAAAGGGTGAATGGGAAACGAATCAGCCGGGCCTCATTCCATATATGGATTATGCGAGGAGGATTTCAACGTTCTTTACTGAGGTTGACTTCCATCATATTCCTCGAGATGAGAATCGGATGGCAGATGCTCTTGCTACACTTGCTTCGATGATTGTGGTTAAACTTTGGAATGAAGTTCCTAATATCACTGTGATGCGCTTGGACAGACCATCTCATGTATTCGCAGCAGAAGAGGTGAAGGATGACAAGCCATGGTATTATGACATCAAGTGTTTCCTTCAG
The DNA here is from genome assembly GCF_024323335.1 of Lathyrus oleraceus. Classification (NCBI taxonomy): domain Eukaryota; kingdom Viridiplantae; phylum Streptophyta; class Magnoliopsida; order Fabales; family Fabaceae; genus Lathyrus; species Lathyrus oleraceus. The sequence continues at coordinate 212,230,750 of NC_066582.1, forward strand.
AACCAGTCTTACCCGCCTGGGGCATATGTGAAAGACAGGAGGACTCTGAGGAGATTATCAGGAAGTTTTTACCTCAATGGTGATGTGCTTTATAAGAGAAATTTTGACATGGTTCTGCTCAGATGCGTGGATAGACACGAAGCAGACCTGTTGATGACTGAGGTCCATGAGGGTTCCTTTGGTACTCATTCCAATGGACATGCCATGGCTAGAAAGATGTTGAGAGCAGGCTACTATTGGCTGACAATGGAGTCTGACTGCTGCAAATACGTGAAGAAATGCCATAAGTGTCAGATTTATGCGGACAAGATTCATATTCCCCCGACACTTCTGAATGTGATTTCGTCACCATGGCCTTTCTCCATGTGGGGAATTGACATGATTGGCATGATAGAGCCAAAAGCATCCAATGGGCACAGATTTATTCTCGTAGCAATTGATTACTTCACCAAGTGGGTTGAAGCGGCATCGTATGCGAATGTGACCAGGCAGGTGGTCGTGAGGTTTATCAAGAATTAACTCATATGCCGATATGGTGTGCCAGATAGGATCATTACTGATAATGGATCTAACTTGAACAACAAGATGATGAAAGAGCTGTGTAGTGAGTTCAAGATAGCACATCATAATTCTTCTCCTTACAGACCCAAGATGAATGGGACTGTTGAAGCTGCTAATAAGAATATCAAGAAGATTATCCAGAAGATGGTTGTTACGTACAAAGATTGGCATGAGATGCTGCCATTCGCTTTGCATGGATATCGTACATCTGTCCGCACTTCAACAGGGGCAACCCCTTTCTCTCTTGTTTATGGCATGGAGGCTGTGCTCCCAGTAGAGGTGGAGATCCCATCAATGAGAGTCTTGATGGAAGCCAAGTTGACTGATGCTGAATGGGTTCAGAGTTGTTATGACCAGCTGAATTTGATAGAAGAAAAGAGATTGACAGCCATGTGTCACGGTGAATTATATCAGCAAAGGATGAAGAAAGCTTTTGATAAGAAGGTCAAGCCCCGTGTGTTCCGAGAAGGTGACCTTGTGCTCAAGAAAGTCTTGTCTTTCGCGCCCGATTCCAGGGGCAAGTGGACTCCAAATTATGAAGGCCCATATGTTGTTAAGAGAGCCTTTTCAGGCGGTGCTTTGATACTCACAACTATGGATGGGGAGGATTTCACTCGTCCTGTGAATTCAGATGCAGTCAAGAAATACTTCGCCTAAAAATAAAAACAGAATAGCTCGCTAAGTTGAAAACCCGAAAGGGCGGCTTAGGAAAAAATGAGCGTCTCGGTGGATTGAAAACCCGAAAGGGCGATCCAGGCAAAAGTTAGAGACATAAAAAAATGAATATATGCATCCCACTAGATTGAGTACCTCATCCTGGGGCAATCTAAGCAAAAATTAGGGATTTGGCAAGTAACTGCATCCTGATAAGACTTTGTTCTACAATTGTCATCTGTCAGAGATTCTTGTTCATTCGTTATCAACCAAAGCTTCAAATACATCGGATTCAGAATTGGTGGAGAAATGGTCATTATGTTTAATGTAGCCCTTTTCCAATATATATCACCAATTTCCAATTGTAAAGATCTATGGAGTCTTGCCATTCGCAAACTACCATCCCATCAAATAAATTTGAGCCTCTATCCAATTATTTGCACTCTTATTTATTTCTATCCAACAAAGGTTTTGCATGTTTTCATTGAAAAAAGTATCATTGTTTTAAATAATCGAATTTTTCATAAATTTGTTTTTAAACAAAATGAACATTCACAATGACATAAGGATACTTAAGAGATCTTCAGTGCTCTCCCAAGGATGGTATGACCCCCAACAGGGTAAGACATTTGTTCATATTCCTGGCATGTTTGTATCCTCTTCCTACCGGAGCCTTTTGAGGTTTTTCCGCCAAGCAGAGTGTGTGATAAGATATCCATCCCTCTTTCCTCCTCAGTAAAAGAGATATTTGGTAGTACGGTATTCAGTGGTGACCTTGGAAGCTTCCTATTGGGTGTGTGTTCCCCACAGAAGTTCCCTTTCCTCCTCGGATCGGTTCCCCATTAGAGTTGCTTATGCGGCGGATTTTTTATCTGTGCAATAACTCCTGCCCCCAGCTGGAATGACTGATGTTCATTCCCCTGCGGAGATCTTTGCTTCCTGGTATCACTTGCCCTCATCAGATTGGATACTCTTCAGTGGATTTGGCTTCCCCTCTCGAGATGTAGTACCAGATGTTTGTGTAATTTTTCTTCGGACCTGTTTATGTTAGAAACGTCTGTCTGTCAGCATTCATCATACATAAACCATGCATGTGTGCATATATTTCAAACATGCAGATATTCATGATTGCATTCTTTGCCATATATCTTTGTCTGTTATCCCCTGCTAGTTGGTAATACGCTTCCCAAGCAGATGTCGGTGTCTGATCCCTCAATATAGAGTCAGCCTCTTAAGTAGAGAGTGTTCATCTTTCCTTCCATATTCTCCACCGAGTTATATCCTCGTGGATGATGGTTTTTTCTGTTTCCTCCCAACACATATATTGGGATGGGATTCCCCATTGAGTTGTATCCTCATTGGGACGAGTCTTGACTCAACGTGCTTCTTTAGTTTGACCCTAGATTGGCTTCTTGTGACTGTTTCCCGCGCTTCCCTGTGGTATAAATGAATAATTGCTCAGTAATCAGTAATCGTTCATCTTATCCCCGGCGGAGTCTGTGGTGTTCTACCCTTATACCGGTAGTTGTAAACCTTATTTCATCCCCTTGCAGAGTTAACCTTTTGTTCATCCTAATCGATGAAAGTTACTTTTCCGTGGTTTTCTACCCAGTATCCAGTAGATCTAATCCCCTCCTTGACGGTTATCTTCATCCAATATTCGGTGTTGATATTCCCTCATTCTTTTGGATAATTGCTCTGATTAGGCAGTTTATCCCTAGCAAATCATCTTTCATGTACCGATGGCCGGTAATGTTTATTGCTCCCCTTGAATGGTCATCATTATATACCTAGTTTCGGTATCCCGATGCCTTTCTTTGTCGGTCGATTTATCCTTTATTAACCCAGTAACCGGTTGTGGATAATCTTCTATGCGAGTATATTATCTACGTTCTGACGGTAATAGATAATATATATCATGCACTCTTTGGTCGAAGCCTTTTATTCTTCCCTAGTTGAGTAAGATTCGTATCCCTTTGTGGAATCGAATGTCCATCCCATAATCGAGTTTGCTTCTTGCCCTCTTTTTTTGGATGATGAGTGTTTTGGGAATATTCCCCAATCCATGCTTTGGTTGATCACCTATTATATGCCCAGTAACTGGCATCCATGGTGTTCCCTCCTTCTGCTCCCTATTATGACTTTTTGTCCCCTGTGGAGTCGGAATTCCTGAGTTGAAATATACCTTTTAGGTCTTCCTCAGATGTTTTGGATGTTTGATATCTCTCACCCTTATACCGGTCATAGATATTCATTCTCCCGGAGCATGTTTCCCCTCACCCTTATGCCGGTGGGATTACATGATCTCTTTTTGAGCTTATTACCCAGTAACCGGTAATACCTCATTTGTTATTTCCTCAGCTAAGTCCTTAGTGGACCTCCCCACCTGAGTCCGGATTTTTATCCGAGGTATCCTTTACGGATAATTTTGCTGTATTGGCATATTCCCAAATACGTGCATCTTCGAGTCAGCTCGAGTCTTTCCATTGATTTATTTCATGGATTCTCTCTGTGTCTCTCGGCAAGTTTTAAGTCGTGACCTGCTCACGCATTTCTATCCTTTTACTCCCCGGTAGAGTCTCTATTCCATTTATGAGTGTGTTACTCCAGTGGATTTTCAATTGTTCCTGATCTCTTTTTTTCTTTGTGGACGCATATCCCCACAAAGTATTACTGTTTGCATACATACATTTGCATCATGAGGTCTCTTAGGGACCGAAATTCGTCTCTTTATTATTATTTAAGCCCATTCTACCTCGTCAAAACGAAGATTTTAACCTTCACTTCTCCGGCTAGAATGACCTTAAATAGGGGCATCTGTAAGACCCCAATTTTGACCCTAAGATCCCTCATGGCATCATAATATTGCATTTACATTGCCTTGAGGATCATAAGCATCTTGGTTCCCTTTGCCTTTGGGTGAGACCTCTTGTGAGTGGTTTGAGGTCACCAAGCATGCTTGAATTAGATATCATTTGCTTTTCTTATTTTTTTTACTAACCAAAAGCACAAAAATATGTCACTAACATCTTTTGTTTGTAGCTTGAGCAATCACAAGGTCAAAAGCTTCAAGGAGATAATTGGTACAAAGATATGGTCAAGAGAAGATGATAGCAAGCATGGTAATGGTTCCCAAAGCTCTCATCCATCAAATATGCCTCCCTAGCATCTCAATTCATCATTTTGATCAAAGCAAGTCAAAGGGTTTGAGGTTTGTCCCCCAAAGAAACTCTAATTCATCTGTGCACCACAATGCCTTGCTCTTGAAGCAACCTCAGCCCATGATCAAATACAATCAAGGGAAGTTCTTTAATTCATCATTTCATGCATATTTGAATTAAGTTGAGTGTCCTCAATCATCAATTCATCAAGATATGAGTCATGGACTTGAGAAGTTGATCAGTCAATTCATCTGATTATTTTGAAATGCACTGAGACCTAACGTTTTATGTGTTGGTCAAATGGAGATGATACCAAAATCAAATATGTTCTTAAGGACAATATGAACAACTTTCATGTTCATAAAAAATTAATTTGAAGCTCGGAAGGTCATCTCCCATTCCAAGACATTATAGGTCATTTTGACTGAAACCCTAATTTTGGGCCAGCTTCCCAAGGACATAACTTATTCACTTTTTATTATTTTGAGATGGGATAAAATGCATTGGAAATCTTAAGATGTCTAATTCAAATGTTATGTTGAACAAAATTTCAAAATCTCAAAGTAAATACATGTGATAATGCAAAACATTATAGGTCACTTTGGACCAAATGCATTGAAAGGCAAAAAAGTCCAACTTCAAGTACCCATAACTTCTTCATAAAAAATCCAAATGATGCAAAATTTAAGTCCATTTTGATCGTCTTGAAGAGATCTACAACTTTGATTATTTAGCGTCTTTCATTTGGGGCTTACATCATCAAAACAGAAGGGCTTGAACATTGGCCAAATTTAGAAACTTTGCCTTTTCATGTTTTGCACGTTGCACTTTAAACTCAAATTTCACCAATTTCCACACTTCAAATGGATTTTTGCCCAACATAACAAATGTTCCTTACATCAAAACCTTTCCAACCATTACTCACATGCTCATGTTTGGATTTGGCAAATGGCATTTTCAAAGAGGAGAAGTTTTAGGCATGATTATGCATGACATGTGGAAACTCATTATACAAGCTTGTGCATTGCCAATTCCACGACCATTTCAGCTCAGTTATGATTCAGAGTGCATTTGACATTGAATTTGGGCCTTTTGAATGATCATGCAAGCCCATGCAATGAATATCCAATTCCATGCACACGGCTTTGATCACACTTACCTTGCCTTTCCATCTATAAATAAGGACCTCACTCCATTCAAATTTCATCCATGAATCAACCTGAAATGCTGCTGAACTGAAAACCTAACCTCTTACCAAAGAAGCTATTTCACTTTTCTTCAAATTTTTCAGATCTAAAATTCAACTACATCTGGTTGAATCTTTGGATCTAAAGCTTCTAGACCTTCCTCCCTTAGTTCATTGATCTTCTATTTTGACAAAGAAAGCAAGGAACCAAGATCAAATCTCCAGAATCCAAGGTTGTTCTTCAACTGGTTTTTTCTTCGAAACTCATTATCTATTGATCTATTTGCCTGGCCATTGTATTTTATGAAGTCCTCACTTGAGAGGCAAGCTAGTGGTAGCTTCAATTTTGTGTTTTATTGAACTGTATTTTTCATACCTGAATCTTCCATCTCAGATTTCTTACTCTATAGGAATCTTGAGTGTGATTCAAGGTTACAGGGGTGATGTACATCACCCCAACTTTATTTTGATATAAGGATCGTGCAAAATGATGAAGGTTTGAAAACCTGCAAATGTCACCGGATTCTGGCTTCTCACCGGAGAAGACGGTGGTTTCCACCACCGGCCACACGTGGATACTTCCATGGCCCTTGGATCTCATGTGCACGATCTAATCTCAGCCTTTGTTTTATTTGACTTTTTTAAATACATAGTGTTACGCGTTGGACTTGAGAACATGATGGAAGCGCGCCTCTCAGCCTTTGATGCTGCCCACGTCATTTAATGAAATGGATCGTGCGCTCCCTGATTTTCCATATTTTCTTATTTTCTGATTTATTTTCTTTTATTTCCATTATTTTCAAAAATTCATATCTTCTTCATTTTAATTCCAAAAAATATGGGACCAATTGCATTCTTCTCCAAATAATTTCTAGTTTCTAATTTTGATTTTTAATATTTTTTATTTTGTCATTTGATATTTTTCATGAGTTTTCTCTTTTCTGGTTATTTTTAATTCATTTTAAATAGTTTTTGATATTCAAAAAATACAAAAATACTTTCCTAACCTATTTGAATGATGCTGAATCTATGAAAAATATTCTCATCAATTTTTTAATTAATTTGAGATTTATTTGAGATTTTAGTTCAATTAGGTTATTTTTATTCATTTTTAATTGATTAAAAATAGTTTCTGACTTTTAAAAATGCTGAAATTTTTTGTCAAACATTGTTTGACCATGTTGAACTTGGGATAAATCACTTGGACCCTTCAAGGTTGATTTGAAGTGATTTTGAAGTTTGACATTTCTTTTATTTTTAATTCAAGTTTATTTTTAATATTAAAAATGCCAAAAATATTTTGTTTATTGTTTGATCTCCAATCTTCATCTCATTTCTAATTTCTCATTGTTTGACTTTGACTTTCAATGTCCTTTGGTCAATACATATGGTTTGGTATATTTCCATTTCATCTTATGCATTTTAATCTCTCCATTATCCATTTCCATCATTCATCTTCTTCTTCTCCTTCTCCTTTTTCTTTTTGATCAATGAGTTGAAGGTTGATAAGTTAGCATTGATTAGGGAGACTTAACCTTCCTTGATTCAAATCTAATTCATCTTGATCAATTGATCAAGTGAATGGCTTTGCATTAAGGATAGGTTGTTTTCTAAATTATGCAAAAGGCTTAAACCAATACAAGATCAATTCTCTTCTTCTTTTTGGCATGGCAAGTTGTTGGAACTTGGTTCACTAATCAAGACTTCTAACTTGTGTTGTTGCCTACGTTACTATTGACCGGCCTCAGATAGTTGTGACTTCTACATAAGTCCAATTACGATTGCTTAACATAGCGCTAAATTTGCCTTATGTCATACTAACTACTAACACTAACCATTAACAATTAACATTTACTTTTTGCACTTTAATTTTATGCAATTTACTATTCTTGTACATATTATCCATTTGATTTTCCCTTTGCTCACTTGAGCACATGTTTATGTTAATGCCATTTGCCTTTTGCCCACTTGGGTCTATAATTGTGTATATATCTTTTGTGCTTGTGTTTGTCTGTTTGTTGTGAACCAAAATGCCAAGAATTGGACAAAATGGACTTAGACTTTAGGACTTTCCCTATGCAAATTTGGAGTCAAAGAGCAACTAGGCATTGGGCCTTTAGAGTGCTATAAAAAGTCAAAGAGCAACTAGGCATTGGGCCTTTAGAATGCTTAAGCTTGAAGATGAACATTGAAAGAACCATATTCTAAACTCTTTCTTATCCATTCTTTGATTTGTAAATAGAACCTTTTGATATGTGTGTTCTTGTGCTAGGTATTCCATCTTGATTCAAGCTTGAGGAACCATTGCCATGAGCTTCTAAGAGAGAGAGAGATCCAAGACATATTGAGGAATCTTTCCAAGAGTTCACTTGATTGTTGATTGTTTGAATTTATGCTTTGTGTGATTGCTTATTCCAAAGGATGGGAGCTACTTGGATCATCAATATGATCTCAAGAGAGGAACTCCATTTGTGGTTTTGTTTCTTATCCCTCACCTTTTTGCTTTCCTTAGGACTTTAGCCCTTCTTCTTCTTCTCTCCACTCTAACCCAAGCCAAAACTTTTGTGCAAACATCTAACACTTGTTTTCAACATTAGAAACCTAAGCCTTATGCTTTTGATTTTCAAACTTTCTTTTCATAACACTTATTTTGAATTGAATCTTTAAGTCCACTTTGACCATTTTGTATATACTTCTAATTGGTAAATATAACCCATTCAAATGTCTTTTTGTGGTTTCAATGGCCACTTTCTAATCAAAACTTTTTCATGACCTTTAGTTATTAGGTTTGAGTTATCTTTGTGGTAGATGTAATACTCACCTATATCCTTAGTGATGGACAATGAGTCTTCCATGCTTATTATAGGGTTAACCCCTCACTAGCATGTTGAAGCTATACTCACATGGTAGATTTGTGGTTTTGGGTTGAGTTTTCTCCCTTGGATAAAAAAGACCTTAAGGCTTTTGGACCAATCCATTCACCAACTTGTTTTTTTTGAGATTTTTACCCCGAACTACGAGGTTTTGATCCTAATCTTTTTTAAGATGGTACGTAGGCAATGGTTTCATCCATCCAAACACAAAATGTAAATAACTTGTATATTCTCTTCCCATCCCCTCAATCACGTTTGCACAAATAAACTTTCACAAAATAACAACCTTACAATAAGTATGAGAAGGGCTCCCTAGGAGTACCTAGGATGTTTTGGGTGCCTAATACCTTCCCATTGCATAACCAACCCCCTTATCCAGATCTCTGATTCTCTTTTACTAGTTTTTGTTAAAACTATTAGGTTTTTGTTCGCTTTCTAACCATTCCTTTGGATAAATAGAAGTGCGCCGGCGACTCGACTTGTATGATTTACCTTGGATTTAGTCAATATCTCTAATGGTAACGAATACCCCGCTACAGTAGCGAGCAATTCCAGTAGCAAAATCATCAACACTCGCTGAAGCGAATGAGAGAAGCGAGGGCTTCGCCTAGCGAAGGATTGTTCGCCTAGCGAACATATGTAACTTTTCTGGGATGTTTCCTCTGGGCGTAGGCTACTCTGGTGGCTTATTTTGGGGCTCGCTAGGCGAACCATTCTGCTCGCCTAGCGAGCATGATAGCTCAGTAACCAGTACTATAAGTAGCATGGGCTACTTTTTGGAAAAGGACTGAGATATTTTTTCAGCATCTTTTCATATTCATTTTTCTTGGGATCATATTTTTGTACCCTAAAAACCCATTTTTCTCATTTTGCTTCTTCTCTTAACAATATTCTACAAAAAGAAGGTGGATTCCCATCCAATCTCGATTCTTCGACTCGGATGTTGATCAACCTTTGATCGAAACTTGTTGACCAAGCTACCATGAAAATGAGTAGCTAAGTCCTTCATTTTGTCAAGGTTAGATGTAGATGATCATAAGCTTTGTATGTATATGGGATGATCTTCATTTGTAAACTCTTTGATGATGAATATATGGTGAAAACCTTGCTTTATTGATAACTCTTTATGTTGGTTTATTATTGAAAGGTGTTTTCCAACTCTAGACCTAGGTTTTCATCCATCCTTGTTCTTTAGCTAGAGATAGTATTGAATGAGTTTGTTTACTAAAAAGTTGAAGTTAAAAGTTGTCATTTTGATAGATTGTGTGAGAGTTCAACAATGGATCAAAATGGGAAAACCCACAATGCGTGTTAGAGATAAACACATTGGGAGGACTTTGTGAACGTGTTTATCATCTAATGAAGTTTATGAGTTTTGTTTGATCGAACATATGCATGCAAAGTGATCGTCGAACCCTAACTTTGACAATCTTTCTCAAATCGTAAAACCAAAACTTTTACCGTAATTTCTTACTTTTTATGCAAGCTACCGTAACCGAAAACTAAAAACCCCCTTGTTACTATAAGTTAAGAACTTAACAACTGTCGAACGGCGGCAATATCACATAATCCATGTGGAGACGATAACAAACCCCGATACTCTAACCATCTATACAATAGAACCCTAGTTTGGAGGTCAACTTCCCAAGACCATAACTTTCTCAATTTTCATGAGATGAAAGCCATTCAAATTTCATTATCATTCACATTGGCTATAAATAGGACCCTTCATGATCAGAAATGGGATCCCTCTTGCCCAAGCTTCGACCCCCTTCTTCCCCAAACACCATTGAAAGGATAATCTTGAAGGTTTCTTGAGAAATCGAGTTTCAATTCTCCTTCTATTTTAGGATTGAAACTCCAAGAGTCCAAGCTTTTTAACCATTCAAATTATCTTCTGCAAGCTTCTAGAGTCAAGCCAAGCCAAATTGGAAGCAAGATCAAGCAATTCTGAAGCTCCTCGAAGGTGAGATTTCAGAAACTTTTCTTCTTCGATTCTCCCTCATTTCTCATCCATTTTGACTGATTGTTGGTTTGCTAAAGTCCTACCAATGTAGGCAACAAGATTGAGTTGCTTTGAGGTCAAATCGGAGCAACTCAGTTCATGATCCTCAAAATTTAAATCCCTGTATCTTTTCATATACTTGGAATTGAACAAAATTGAGGACAGATTCGAGCTCTTTAGCATTTTTTATATAAATCCATGTCTTGCCTTTTCATTTTGGTGATAGTTGAAGATGGACCAGTCCGGTGAGGTCCGCCGGAGAAGAAGACCTGAGCTCTGACTCCGACGATGTGTTGGCATGCATCTCAGCCATATGATCCATTTGAATTGTTTTAATCTTGGGCGTTGCTTTTGATTATGATGTGTGTGTCTCAGTTGACCAAGACGCATGTGGAATGCACGCTTATCACCATCTGATCTGCCACCTCAATTAATGAGGGAGATCATATGCTCCTCATTTTTTGAATTTCTGAATTTTCTATTTAATTGCTTATTTTTCATTAATTCATATTAATTTCATTATTGATCCAAAAAAGATGGGACGTTCACCCAAAAAATTCAAATATTTTCCTCTTTCATTTTATGAATTAAAATTATTTTTTGGATTAATATTGATATTTTTCATGATTTAATTGTTTTTATGCATATTTTTAATTGTTTAAAAATATTTCTTACTTTTCAAAAATAATGAATTTTTTTGTCCAAGGTCCTTTGACCTTGTTTGACCTATGATAAATCTTTTGGCCATTTATTTGGTGTTTGGAAGAGGTTTTAGGTTTTTGATCAAACATAATTTAATTTAAATGCATTTTAATTTGATTTTTAATTGTTTAATTGTGTGAAAATTATGTTGAGCCATTTTTATTGACTTGCGAAGTTTGACTATGTGTTTGGGCCTTGGTCAAGGTTGGTTTGACTTTTGTTGGATTAAAATTATTGAATTTAGGGGATTAATGAAATGTACATTTCATCTCCCAAAATGAATGAATGATTTTAATTTGATAAAATTCCTCCCATGACCAATTTGTGTTTATCTCATTTCCCCTCCCTCTTCATCTTCAATCCCTTTCTATCCCATCCCTCCCATTGGTCAATGACATCTCAATGTCCTAAGGCTAATTGGTTCATCAATAACTTTGTGTTAGATGAACCAATACAAGTATGGATGAGATTAGGTTCATCCTTTGATCATTTTCTTTTTGTGTGTGGTATGTTTTAGGAGTATGATTCACTATATCATATTTATAACATGCATTAACACCAAAATTTCTATTGCCCGACCTTAGATAGTTGTGACTTCTACATATGTCCAATTACGATTGCTTAACATGGCGCTAAATTTTGACCCAAAAACATAGCATTCTAGTAAGTGAGATTGTAAGTCTCCCCCCTTTCATGGTATTGTGTGGAAACTTGGCCTTTTTTCCTTCCTTTGGAAGATATCTTGGTTCAAGGATTCATGCTTGTGAATAGAGGGTTGAGTATTCTCCAAAGAATGAGTCAAACAATTGAAAAACAAAACTCCACTAACCTCTAATCAACTAACATTTGACTAACCTTTTAATTACAAGTCATTTACTTTATGCCATTTAAATTTGAATCATTTATCATTTGCCATTTTACATACCATTTGACTTGTTTATGCTCATGCCATTATAACTTTGCTCACTTGAGCCATATATTGTGATTGTATATAATTTTTTGTGTACCTTGTTTGTGTTTATAGTGTTAGGACCTTAAAATACTTAATAAACAACAAAAACCTTAAAAAAACGTTTGTATGGACTGTTAGATTTGATATGAGCTTTGGACTTAGAATCAGGCAACATTCCCTATGCAAAAGGATTTGGCCAATGCCAACATTTCTGAAACCAAGTTCTTGTGATTTGAATTTTCATCTGAAGCAAGTATTAGGATCCACATAAGTTTATCTTCTACATGGTCTTGATGCAAATGCTACTTTAGACCTGTGTCTAATGCCTTATTTTGAGCCATTCAAGGAGTATGTTATTTGATACATGGGGAAGATTATGAAGAAGACTATGAAGTTGCTAGGTTGAATGTGGCTATCTTTATTTGATGCCTTGCTTTTCATCTTGCTTGCTTATTGATTTTGCTTGATTTAAAGTCCAAAGGGAAAGTGGGTTTCTATATGACATTCTTGTTTATTGGATTGCATCCCAATGGTCAGATCGTTTCAACTCTTAACTTTTAATTTTTTGCTTAGGATTAGTCTCTTCATCTCCTCCCATTTCTTAAATTTCAAATCTCTCCCCCTTTTTAAAATCTTCTTTGCTTGTGATTTCTAAACTTAAGACCTTAATGCAAACTAGAAACCTTGGCCTTATGCCATTGCATTTTTACACTCTTTTCTTAAATCAAACTTGTAAATGAACTTAACCATATTGACTTAAAATTTCAAAAGACAAAAAGAACTAACACTCATTTAAACTCTTTTAGGCCCTTTTGTGACTCTTTTAAATTTAAATTTTTGTTAAAAGCAACTCATTCACTTTGAAATTGATACCACGAACTACGAGGTTTTGATCCCTCATTTTATGTTGGTACGTAGGCACAAGTCCGAAGGTATTGTCTAACACAAAAATATAATTAATGAATTCTTTTCTCATCCCCACACTCTATTTATTGCAAACATCTTTTATCCAAAAACACATACACACATAAAAAAGGGCTCCCTAGGAGTACCTATGACAATTTGGGTGCTAACACCTTCCCTCTGTGTAACCAACCCCCTTACATGTAATCTCTGGCATTTTATTAGTTTTGATTTGAAAACTTCATATCTTTGGGTTTTGTTCGTTCTTTTCCCTTTTCCTTTGGAAACAATAAAAGCGCGGTGGCGACTCTGGTTTTATTGACGTTAAGTTTATCCATAACTTAATGGTCATCAATTTACCGCTATTGAAATTAAGTGGCGACTCTGCTGGGGAGTAGTCCTCAATGGGTTTAGCCTACTTTTTTTTATGTGTATATAATTGTATATTTGATGTTTGTATATTTGTTTGTGTGATATAATCTGCTTGTTGTGCTTGGTGATCTCTTAGTGGTGAGATAAGTTCTAACCCAAACTTAAGTGCAATTAAGATAAGAGGATGGTATAGTCATGTGATCGGGAAAATAGCAAGTGTACTATTTTGCCTTTTATAGTAATAATGGGGAAATTCCCCGAATGTCGATCTCAAGGACTGCAAGTCAATATCGAGTTTAAATTATCATTCAATTAAACAAAAAATATTAATTTGGTTTTTAGGTGTAAAAATATAAGAATAAAGGTAAAAGCAAATAAGGATGAAAATAAAGGTTTATAGGGAAAAAGGAACAATGCCAAGGAAGGTGTATGATTTATTCCTGTAACAGCTCTGAGTTACTATTGCATCAACAAATATCAATTACTACCAATTCTCAAGGGTATTTTCTCCCAAGTCCTTGGTGAGAAAACCTTTAATCAATCTACCCTAATTTCTATGTCCATAGGCAATTAAGGTGACGTTAAGCTTTATAATATCAAGAATACTCTGGTTCATACAGGGTATCCCTAGTCCTAAGTGATATCTATTTTAGAGTAACCTTATGAAAACCTTATCAATGATGGTCCAGCCTAATTGATAACCACAAATCAATCTTGATTGGTCTGAAAGAGAAAGTAATAAACACATCAAAAGGTTACCGTAAAAATAATATTATAAATGAAAATGTAAACTCAAATCTGTTACAATTCTAAATCAGGGACACCCCATAGCATTGGGGGGTTTAGCTACTCATATTGTTTAAAAAAATGCAAGATTAAAATTACACATTACAAGTAATTGTATGACTTTTATCTTCAATCGCTCCTGCTCATGAAAACCTTCAGCTCTCTGAATGCCTTGCTCTCTGTAATACTTGATTGCATGACACGCCCCTGGCATGGGTGACACGGTTGGGGATGATGCATGACACGACCCGTGTCAGCTGACACGGGTGGCCGTGTCAGGCCACTGTCTTCTACACCACACCCTCCTTTGCCTAACACGACCCGTGTCAGGTGACACAGGTGGCCGTGTCAGATCTCCTGTAACGGGGTTTTCTGCTCTTTTGCTTTCCAGAATCTCGCATTGTCTCGTTCTGAGTTCCATGGTTCTTCTACCTAGACCTGTCGGACAAAAACACAATTATCCCCCACGTAAAATCACAAAAATAGAATTAAAATAGAACAATGAATGGAAATGCTTAAATATAATACCGGAAGTAAAATTGACTCGAAAAGTATCAAAAATGCTTGCACAGTGTTTCAAAAGCCTCAGTTTCTTGTCGGATCAGTAACGAAAACTTAATGCAAATGGTGACTGATCACAACCCCAAACTTAGCTCATTGCTTGTCCGCAAGTGATGTTTCAGATAACACTGTGTGTCACTCCTCCGAATTCTTTTATGTTTCCTAACACTGTTGAGATCATTCGCTAACGTCTTCCCTCTTCCTTCCATAAGTTCTGCTTTTTCCTTGTAAGTTTTCAATCACACTTCCACTTCAAAGCACCATTTCACCTGTCATCTTAAATCACATTCTCACTAATTCAATCGGGGTTAAGTGTTTTCACTCATAATTCAGAATATGCAATATCAACTCGCAAGTTTGAATAGTCTCTCTTTTATTATCACATACACACGACACACACACTTTTGAGGTCTTTTGGGTTGTAACTTGGCTTGGGTTAGGGTGTATATATTCAAACAAAAATGGGAAACAAGTGGTTTTTGGTTCAGAGTCGATGTTACCTACTGTGTTGGTTTCTTTTGTTTGTTTGTCTTTCACTCGGTTTTCTCTTTTTTTTCTTCTATTTTCCATCGAGTGCCCTTTTTCGTGCTTCTTTTTGAATCTTCGAGTTATAATTTTTTTTTTCTTTCTCTCGATGATTTCCTATTTCAATTTTTTCTTTCTTTTTGTTTTTGCACTTTCTTGGGCTTTGGGAGCTTTTTGGGGTTTTTACCCCAAACTTAGCTTTTCAACACAGTTTTAAATGTATTAACATGACTCTGAACAGGGTAAGGAAGTGTTTTGGCCAAGGGGTACATTTTATGGGGTGTAAACAAACAAATGGATACAGACTCAAATGGGGTTAACAAGGGATATAATTATTTAGGATGGCTAGAAAGGCTCAGGGTTAATTTCAAACAAAGTGCCTTAGTGTGTGTAATCATGCAGTGACAGTCCCAGAGAATCTACGCAAATTTAGAGTAATAAAGACAAACCTGAATATCGCTCATGATGATCAACGTGTTTGGCTTTTTATGACTCACACTGTTTGGTTAAGCTTTGACAGTATCCACAGTACTCTTTAGCCTGGTGCGATTTCTTCCTTACTTCGGAATGTACATGACACTTATGTTGGCTAAGTTGTATACGTTGCGTCCGATCTTACTTTCAGCAGTGTCAACTTCCTGGGGAGATCCTTCACAACAAGCAATTGTAAATGGTGTGATCCTTTCATCCACTCCCAATTGTGATCATTACTATTTCCAACATATCACCACAAACTTGAAACACTCGCAGCATAATGTACCTTTAAACAGAAAAACCAAATCTAGAATGCACAAAAGTAAAATAACACAATACTGAGATAAAATAACAAAATACTGAAAATAACAATAAAAGACATAAAATCTCCCCCAAACTTGAACTAAACATTGGCCCCAATGTTTGCGAACAAGAGCGAAGGAAGACACTCACAGTACCCTACTGAGGAGGTGGTTGCGAAAAATGCAGCATCAACTGTCGCATCATGCTGCTCATCTCATCCAACATTGCCCCCTGTCGGGCTTGCTCAATGTATTGGCGTTGTTGTTCTGTCCTTAAGTTATAGCGGGAAATTCATGATCATCAAGCTATTGACAAGCTAAAGATCAAATAACAAGAGTCGCCGCCACGCTTTTATTGTTTCCAAGGGAAAAGGAAAAAAGTACGAACAAAACCCAACAGTAAGAAGTTTTCAAATCAAAACTAATAAAATGTCAAAGATTACAGGTAAGGGGGTTGGTTACACAAAGGGAAGGTGTTAGCATCCAAAGTGTTCTAGGTACTCCTAGGGAGCCCTTTTTGTGTGCATATGTACTTGGTATAAAGTGATGTTTACAAACAAATAGAATGGGGGGATGAGAAAAGAATTCATTAATTATATTTTTTGTGTTTGACAAGACCTTCGGTCTTGTGCCTACGTACCAACATAAAAATGAGGGATCAAAACGTCGTAGTTAGTGATACAAATTTCAAAGTGAATGCATTGTTTTTAACAAAAATTAAGTTTGAAAGGCACAACGGCCTAAAAATGGTTTGAATGAGTTAGTTCTTTTTGGATTTTTGAAAGTTTAAGTCAAGTATAGTTAAGTCTACTTACAAGTTTGATTTAAGAAAAGAAGCTTGAAAATGCAATGGCTTAAGGCCAAAGTTTCTATCTTTTTTGCAAAAGTGGTCAAAGTTTAGAACCAAAAGTAGTTCACACAAAGAAGATTTTGAAAAATGGAGGGAGAGATTTTGAAATTAAAGAAATGGGGAGAAGATGAAGATATTATCCTATGTACAAAATTAAAAGTTTTAGAGTTGAAAAGATCTGAACAAATGGGTAGCAATCCAATAGACAAGAATGTCAATAGAAACCTAAAATTCCCTTGGACTTTTAGAATCAAGCAACACACAAATGCACAATTATATTATCTTGAAGAGCAAGGCATCAAATAAAGATGACCACATCCAAGCTTATTCATTCCATGATCTTCTCCAAAACAGCCCATGTAACAGATGAAATCCACAAGTCACAGGTTCAAAATAACAACTTCACAATGATCATGTTGCAGATGAACTTAGAGATGTCTTCAAAGATGTATCAGATGAATTTTAAATTGCAAGCACTTGGTTTCTCAACAAGTTGGCATTGGCCAAGTCCTTTAGCATAGGAAGGTTGCATAGGTTCTAAGTCCATTTGTCCAAGATCAAGCCAACAGTCCACCCAAAAGTTTTTTATGGTTTTTGTTATTATTATGTACATTAATAGTCAAAGACTACACAAACAAGCAAAGTATACACAAACAAAATATATCACACAATATGGTCCAAATGGACAAAGTGAAAACTGCATTAACATAAACAATTAGAATGATATGAATAATGGCAAATGAATAGGGGCAGAAATTAAAGGGCATTAAAGTAAAAGACTTGAAATTAAAAGTTAGTACTTAATTGGTTAGAAGTTAGTATTGTTTTGATTTTGCTTTTCATTTTCAAGACATTCTTTGGAGAACACTCAACCCACTTATCACAAGCATGAATCCTTGAGCCAAAAAATCTTCCAAAGGAAGGAAAGAAGGCCAAGTTTCCACACAATACCATGAAAGAGGGGAGACTTACAATCTCACTAACTAGAATGCTTATGCCTTTTATGCACAAATTTAGCGTTATGTTAAGCAATCGTAATTGGACTTATGTAGAAGTCACAACTATTTGAGGTCGGGCAATAGAATTTTGGTGTTAATGCATGTTAGAGACATAGTATAATAGACTATGCTCATGAAACATACCACACACAAAAAGAATATGTAAAAGGTGTGGCCTAATCTCATCCATACTCATGTCAATTTTTCAATCAACTAGCATTAGGACTTTGAGATATCATAGGCCAAATGAGATGAATGCATAAAGAAGAGGAATGAGATGAAGAGGGAGGGGAATGGATCAAAACACAAATTGGTCAAAGGAGGACTTTTACCAAATTAATATCATCCATTCATTTTGGAAGATGGAATGTACATTCCATCAATCCCCTAAATCCAATGATATTAATTTGACAAAGTCAAATCAACCTTGACCAAGGCCCAACAATAAAAGTCAAACAAAATAAGCCATCACAATTGGTCAACAAATTTATTTGGCATTTATTCAAATTAAAATACTAAAATAGTGCATTTAAATTAAATATGGTTTGTCCAATTCCTAAAATCTCATCAAAACACCGAAGAAATGGCCATGAGATTTATCATAGGTCAAACAAGGTCAAAGGACCTTGGAGAAAAAATTTCATAATTTTTGGACATTTAAAAATATTTTTAAACAATTAAAAACAAAAGAAAAAAACAATTAATTCATGAAAAATATTAATAATGATCCAAAAAATAATTTTAATTCAGAATAAGAAAGAGAAAAATATTTGAATTTTTTTGGTGAAAGTCCCATATTTTTTGGATCAATATTGAATTTAATATGAATTATTGAAAATAATGCAATTAAAATGAAAATTAAAATATCAGAAAAAACGTGGACCACTTGATCTCCCTCATTAATTGAGGTGGCAGATCAAGTGGCCAGAAACACGCGTTCCACCGTGCACATGAGTCAGCGCGCCATAACATTGGTATTCAAAAGGAACGACCGTGATTAAAACAAATTACATGGATCCTATGGTTGTGAGAGATGCCAGCACATCGCCAAAGCTGTAGCTCCGGTCTTCTTCTCCGCTGGACCTCACCGGACTGGTCCACCTTCAACCATCACCAAAATTAAATACAAAGACATGATTTCAAAGTAAAAATAACACTGAGCTCGAATCTGGCCTCAATTCACTCTTACTCCAAGTATATTGAGAGATACATGGAGTTGAAATTTGAGGTACATGAACTGAGTTGCTTCGATTTGGCCTCAAAGCAACTCAATCTTCTTGCCTACATTGGTAGGACTTCAGACAACCAAAGAATCAATAGATATGAGCAAGAATTTGAGAGAATCGAAGAGATCAAAGTTTCTGGAAAATACCTTCAATGGAGGTCTGGATTCAACTGATCTTGATCTTGCTCGTGCTTGATCTCACTCCAAATGCTTGCAGAAGGAGGATTGAATGCTTAAAAGGATGTGGATTCTTGGAGATTTAAATTTCAAAATAGTGGAAATTCAACCTCAAATTCAAATTAATTTCTCAGTTTATCCTTTGCAAAGTGAGGGTTGGAGATGGGGGATCAAAGCTGGCGCGAATGTGTATTGATTGCTGAGCATATAAGGCTCTATTTATAGCTGAATCCATTGCTTTTTGCACACTTGAAATCACTTACCAAATCTGGTCATTGATGATGCATGAGTGCATGGGCACGCATAGGCCCATAAAATCACTTCCATAAGTCCGCAAATGAATGTTAGATAGTCTGAATTCAGTTTGGATTGCAAGGCGAGTGTGCATTTGGATTTTAAGTTTGATCCTTGCCAAGTGATAACACCATGTTTATGCCATACGCAGCCTATGCATTTCTTATCCAAAATGAATGAATTGGAGCTCTTTGGAGAGGTGAGATCAAGAGGAACAACTTTCATGTTCAACACTTTTCCATTTGGAGTTTGTAACTTGAAGAAATTTGAGGTGGAAGTTTGGAAATTTTTGACATATCAAAATGTTTCTAAGTGTCAAGCCATATGTCTCAATATTCCACCTTGCTTAACTTTTTATATAAGCTTCAAATGAGAAAAGTGTCTTCATAAAAGTTGTAACTATTTCAAATACCTTCAAAATGGTCACAAATTTCATGTCATTTGGATTTGAAATGATAGAGTTATGCATTTTTGAAGTTTGGAAAAATCACTTGATCAATGGTATAGGTCCATAAGTGACCTATAATGTAACCTCATATCACATGCTCAACAAAGTTGAATTAGCTCCCACTCCAAACATCAAAGTTGAAGTAGACACATTGAATTTGATTTTTCAACTTGGAAATATTTCATATCATAAAAAATGAGCAAGTTATGGCCTTGGGAAGTTGACTTTCAAATTAGGGTTTAGACAAAATGACCTTTAATGTTTCAACATAGAAAATGATTTTCCAAGAAAAACTAGCTCTAGGTCTCAACATGAAAGTTGTTTGGAATGTCATTTAGAGTAAGTTTGGTCTTGGAATAATTTTCATATGGTGAAAATTGTAGGAGATAGGGTCTAGGGAGACCCAGTTTTGATCAGATGAATCCATCTGGCCAACCACCATCAACCAACTTGCTAACTTCCAATTCTCTTGACTTTCTTGGCTCATGGTAGATAATATATGCATAATATGATTAAATTTGAAGTGTACCTTGAGAAATTTTATCAATTGGTGAGATAGCTTGTTGGAGAAGTTACTCAAGATACCCAGTCAAACTAGGGTTTCCAAGGCAAATCACCCTCAAACTCTTGAAGAAAACTTGATCAATATAACATGTAGAGAACTTTGGGACTTATATATGATTCTCATAACCATTCTTGGATCAATTATTTGTTGTGCTTTTTATTCACGAGGGTCTCAAACCCTAGATGTTATCTTGATGAATCAATGGAATCATGCCCTCCCTATAAAATGTAAAGACATATTTTTGGCATTTTGGTTAGTGAAATGATAAAATACAAGTATGATATAATCACAAAGTGCTTGGTGATCTCTCCCAAAATAAACCCAATGAAAGAGGGGTAAGGAGGATGCCAAGGTATGATCCCAATGCTAATGCTTATGATGAAATTGCATGAGGGATCTTAGGGTCAAAATTGGGGTCTTACAGCTGCCCCTATTTAAGGACATTCTAACTGAGGAGGCGAAGGTTAAAATCTTCATGTCAACTCAGTAGAATAGACTTAAATAACAATATAGAGAAGCAAATTTTGGTCCCTAAGAGACCTCATGATGCATATGACATGAATGCAAAACTTAATGCTCTGTGGGAAATATTGCCACAAAGGAAAAAAGGAATCAGAGAGACCGAAAATCTACAGGAGCACAATGCATTCCGTAAGGAAAACTCGTTGGGGAGACATAGACTCTGGGGGATAAAGGAGTTATGCGTAGGCCAGGCTACGACTTAAAACTACTGGGGGACTCAAGGGATTCCATACAAACATGGAAAAGACTCAGCCTGGGAATAACAACATCTGCAGGGGATACGAATAAGTCAGGATAAAACTGAAATACTCGACTCATGCAGGAAAAGCGATTTCACTAAGGAAATGCGCACTCAACTCGACTGGGGAAGATAAACTTCAGCACAGGAGGAGCAGAAATCTATTATCTACTACCTGTTACTGGGTAAGGAGATAATAAAGATCTGATAGAGAGAACATCTGTCATCGGTTAGGATGAACATATCAAGGATGACTCACTGAGGATTCCAGGAGAGGAAATTCATTACCGGTTACTGGGTAAGAATAGCCTTGCTGGGAAAAATGTAAAAAAGATAGGATTTACAACTACGGGTTACTGGGAAGGAGACCAAGGGTGAGAGTATCTGTCATCGGTTAGGATGAACATATCAAGGTGTTTACAACTACCAGTTACTTGGGGTTGCGAAGTTTATGTGAAACGACAAATTTCAACTAAGCTTGAGCCCAAATATGACAAATGCTTATTTGTGGGGTATCCTAAAGAAACAAGAGGGTATTACTTCTACAATCCTTCTGAGGGCAAAGTGTTTGTCTCTCGAACTAGAGTTCTCCTAGAAAAGGATTTTATTTCCAAAGGAATCAGTGGGAGGAAAGTAGAGCTTAAAGAAATTCAAGAATCACAAAGCATTGATACACCTATGGAGGAATTAGAGCAGGAAACACAAGTAGTTGTGGAAGAGCAACCTACTCAAGTAGAACAAGACCAGCGTAGGTCAAGCAGGATACGTCACCTACCTGAGAGGTATGGATATCTCATAACTGATCAATGTGATGTATTACTCATGGCTCAAGATGAGCCTGTGACCTACCAAGAGGCCATAACTGGTCCCGAGTCTGAGAAGTGGCTAGAAGCCATGAAATTCGAAATGGATTCCATGTACACAAACAAAGTTTGGACCTTGGTAGAGCCTCTTGTAGGAGTTAACCCTATAGGATGCAAGTGGGTCTTCAAAAAGAAGACCTACATGGATGGTAAGGTACATACCTATAAGGCAAGACTGGTTGCAAAAGGATATAAACAAATTCATGGGGTTGACGATGATGAAACTTTTTGACCAGTTGCAATGCTTAAATCTGTTCAGATTTTACTTGCTATCGTTGCATATCATGATTATGAAATATGGCAGATGGATGTCAAAATTACTTTCCTTAATGGGAATCTTCTTGAGGATGTGTACATGACACAACCTGAAGGATTTGACATACCTGAAGAAGCCCTAAAGATATGTAAGTTACAAAGATCAATATATGGATTGAAGCAAGCTTCCAGAAGCTGGAATCTTCGTTTTGATGAAACAGTAAAACAATATGGATTCATCAAGAACAAAGATGAGCCTTGTGTCTACAAGAAGGTTAGTGGGAGCATGATCGTTTTCCTGGTATTATATATAGATGACATATTACTCATTGGAAACGATGTCCCTACCCTACAACAAGTAAAGTCTTGGTTGGGGAAATGCGTTTCTATGAAGGACCTAGGTGAAACAACCTATATATTAGGAATCAGAATCTATAGAGATAGATCACAAAAACTGCTTGGCCTAAGTCAGAGTACATATATAGACAAAGTACTGAGACGCTTTAATATGCATGATTCCAAGAAAGGATTCATACCTATGCAACATGGCCCGTGTCAATCAAAAACACAATCCCCTTCAACTATGGAAGAAAGGGATCGCATGAATAAGATTCCATATGCATCTGCAATAGGATCTATCATATATGCCATGCTATGTACTCGACCAGATGTCTCGTATGCTTTAAGTGCAACAAGTAGGTACTAATCTGATCCTCGTGATGCTCATCGGGTATCTGTCAAGAATATCCTTAAGTATTTGAGGAGGACTAAGGACTCATTTTTGATATATGGAGGTCAGGAAGAGCTGGATGTAATTAGATACACCGATGCTAGCTTCCAGACAGATAAGGATGACTTTAGATCGCAATCTAGTTATGTGTTTTGCTTAAACGGTAGCGTTGTGAGCTGGAAAAGTTCAAAGCAAGATACAGTTGCTGATTCTATAACCGAAGCCGAGTATATTGTTGCCTCAAGTGCAGCAAAGGAAGTTGTTTGGATCAAAAAGTTCATTAGTGAACTTGGCATGGTTCCTAACATTGTGGATCCCATTGGTCTCGATTGTGATAACAATGGTGCTATCGCACAAGCTAAGGAACCTAGATCTCACCAACGATCCAAACATATACTTAGGCGTTATCACCTCATTCGAGAGATAATAGATAGAGGAGATGTGAAAATATGCAGAGTACCTACACTTGACAATATTGCTGACCCACTAACAAAGCCTCTTGCGCAGCAGAAGCATGATGGCCATACTAGATCTATGGGTATTAGGGGTATGCCTGATTGGCTCTAGTGTTAGTGGGAGATTGTTGGTGTAAGCCCTAGAGGCCAATACTTTTGGTACTTGTATAGAATTATTTATTAATAATAAAAGGCTTTTTCTTTATTATGCTTGTTTAATAAAGTCCCTAGAGTAGCTAGTCTGTTTAATGTATCAAGTGTGACTTAATCATGAGATCATATTAAACATAAGGACACTATTCTTAAAGTATCCGTAGTCGAGCTTTATTGTGAAGTGGGATAACATTAAAGCATAAAGACTATTATGTATATAGACTGATGATCACATCTCATGGATTATGGATAAGGAGTTATCAAGTCTTAAACATAGGTATGAATATTAAGAGTAATATTTATACTGGATTGACCCGCTATGAGAATACTATATAGAATGTTATGCAAAGTGTCATAAGTTATTCTCAAGGTGATAATGGTGTATACCACCCTTCGATCTGAAACCACTATGGACCCTAGATGTATAGTCGAGTGCCTTGTTGTTGATTAAACGTTGTCCGTAACTGGATGACCATAAAGACAGTTGATGGGTATTCCACGAAGTATGCTAAGAGACATGAGTGACCTAGATGGAATTTGCCCATCCTGTGTAACAGGATAAATGTCTATGGCCCCAATATTGAACTGGACAAGGATGACACGGTTTATGCCTTGTGTTCAATATAGACATAAGGGCAAAAGGGTGATTATACACATAAGTATTATCATAGAAGGATTTGTCAGATCACATGACATTTTCGTGTCTTGGGTAGCAGTGATGTGTTGCTAGATATCGCTCACTGTTTATCATGTTAAATGCGTGATTTAATATAATTGCCAATGCCGCGAAAACCTACAGGGTCACACACAAAGGACAGATTGATGAGAGATAGAGTAACTAAGGAACACCGTAAGGTACGGTGCACTTAAGTGAATTGTAGAACATCGTAAGGTACGGTGTACTTAAGTAGAATACGAAATATGGTAAGGTACCACGCACTTAAGTGATTTTGGCATATTATAAGATATGGGCCACATACACTTAAGTGGGCTTTTTAGCTTGCAGCCCACACAAGTGGTTCTATAAATAGAACCCTTGTGTAGAAGCATTTGTGTAGTTGCAATTTCGTTTCTATCTCTCTCTCTCTCTCTTACTCAAAGCCTTCATTTGTAGCAGCTAGCACTGAGATTGAAGGAATCCGTTCGTGTGGACTGAGTAGAGGCGTTGTCATCGTTCAACGTTCGTGATCACTCCGTAGATCTGCATCAAAGGTTTCAATCGTCACAAGAGGTAACGATTCTATCACTGATCATGCCCATTCGTAAGGATCACTAAAGGAGAAAATTTTAAATTCCGTTGCGTTTTGGATCGCTATTCTCCTTCAGTGGTATCAAAGCCACTTACGAAACCATGCATCTGATAGTTGTCTATTTTCTGTATTAATATGATTAAAAGACAGAATGAATCAAAGAATAAATGAGTAATTAAATTTGGCATCATGTGTGTATGATTTGGATGATTGATGTTGACTATGCTTCGAAATCCGACATTAGTATGGTGAAGCAGCGATACATCGATCGTCCATAGGTTACACAATTGAGATCGATCAAGTTATATATATGATATAAGTAATCCTAATGCAAAATACGGTATATATGATATACTATTTCTGTTTCGTTCATTCAAACACTTAATGGTTGTTTTCCTTTGAGCGATCAATGGTCGTTTGCTTCGGAATCTGACATTAGTATGGTGAAGCAATGACCTGTTAATCAATCATACTGAATCAACAATCGAGGCGTATTTGATGGTCTGAAATTGGTGCATTAGGGTTAGGGACGGCACAAGGGTTATGTTGTCAAAGAGTTGTGAATTGAGGGCTTGTTGGATCATGTCTATTGACTGGTTCAAAGCGTTGATTTTGGTCGCGTGACGTTCGTCCTAGGCCTGTGACGGTCGTAACAATCTGGATGTGACGGTCGTAACATGCTTTGTGACGGTCGTCACATTCACAGAGTATGTATTCTCTGCTTTTCTGTTTTGTGATCGGACAGCGGACCCCGGCTAACTCTGCCTAGTATGATCGGTCTCCGAAATTTAATTTCGTTTTAATTAATTAAAAGAATTAAAATTAATAATAATAATGTGTTTATTATTATTGTCTTGTGGTGATCGGTTATGGCCTTAGTTTTCCTTCATTTTGTTTTGGGATTTTAAAATACGACCTGCGTGTCGTGCCTCTCTTTTAATCTTTTAATGTAACTTCTTTTCTTATCTCACTCCCTCGTATGTAAAACGACTTTCTTTTATGTAATGTAATGTTATGAAGAAAGAGAAGAATTCAATATCAAAGGAGGACAACCTTGAAGATCTTGCTTGGAGAAGCTTAGATCGCTATTAGGTTAGCTTAGGTTCTCTCATTGGCTTGGGAGAACAATTGCACTAGGGGCCATAACAGTTTCATTATGTATGTTGATGCATGTGAGATATGATTTATATGATAAATAAGCCGGTGAGATCAGAATAATTGCAAATTCCCTCAAATTAAATATTAAGTTTATGCTTTCCAAGTTTTAGCACTCATCAAGACTAGTATCAGATAATCTAGGTTTCGCCTACGCGAGGTGCATGTTTTATATTAGTAAGGTGAGATGGGATAATTGTAATATAGAATTGCTTAAACAATGGGTCAAACTTAACTAAACAAATTATAATAAGATTATATGTGTTTAGAAGCAAGAGTTGGAAATGATCCATGTGATGGATTGGAATAAGGAGTTATTCACCCAACTAAAATATTCGAGAGTTGTATTAGATACAATTGGAAGGAGTTCCTACCTAAATAACCTAGTGTTGTGTAATCCGCCTACGCGGACTTAAAACAAAGTGAAATGTGGATCTCGACCCACTAGAAAATCTTCCAACGGGATTTTCCGAATCAAATGGTAAGGGTCATTTGTTTTGAGTAAAATAGTGGGATCATATTTAATTAAAGGCCTAATTAAATATGTTATTGATACTTATATTGTCATTAATTTCATGTAGATTACCATGACAACAAACACCTCTAACAACATTTTACGATCAATCCTTGACAAGGAAAAATTGTTTGGGACAAATTTTCTAGATTGGCACTGAAATATGAGGATTGTCCTCAAACATGATAGAAAGTTGTATGTCTTGGAGAAACCTGTTCCTGAAGAGGAACCTCCTAGTTCTGCACCTAAGGCAGAAAGAGATGCTTATAAGAAGCATGTCGATGATGCCAATGAAACTGCTTGTCTCATGCTAGCTACCATGAACTCAGAGTTGCAAAAGCAACATGAGAACATGGCAGTGTTCAATATGATCGAACACCTGAAGATGCTCTATCAAGAGCAAGTAAGGAGTGAAAGGTTTGAAGTTTCCAAAGCCCTTTTTCAAGGAAAGTCAGCTGAGGGAGCCCCTGTAGGCCCCAATGTGCTCAAGATGATTGGGTATGTGGAAAACCTTGAAAGGTTGGGGTTTCCCCTCGGAAAGGAACTTGCGACTGATTTGATCTTGCAATCGTTGCCAGATAAATTCAGTCAATTTGTCCTAAATTTCAATATGAATGATATGGACAAATCTCTTTCTGACTTGCTAGCCATGTTAAGAACTGCTGAGCAGAATCTGAAGTCAAAAGGGGAGTCCATTCTGATGATCGAAAATGTAAAGAGACGGAACAAAAGACCCACCAAGCAGGGTGATAAAGGGAAAGGCAAGAAAGTTGCCAAACCCAGACCCACTGTTGCTGCTTTGAAGCCTAGTGGAGGCATAGCAAAGGCAGACACCTACTTCCATTGCGGTAAGACCGGACACTAAAAGAGAAACTGCCCAAAGTACCTGGAAGATATGAAGAATGGAGTAGAGACTCCAACTTCAAGTATTTTTGTTATTGAAATTAATTTATCTACTTCTGCATCATGGGTATTAGATACTGGATGCGGTTCTCATATTTGTACAAATGTGCAGGGGCTAAAAAGGAGTAGAGATTTGGCAAAAGGTGAAGTTGACCTACGAGTTGGCAATGGATCAAAGGTTGTTGCTTTAGCCGTAGGAACTTATGTATTGACTTTACCTAATGGTTTAATAATTCAGTTAGAGAACTGTTATTATGTACCTGCAATTAGCAGGAATATTATTTCCGTTTCTTGTTTGGACAAGTTTGGTTTTTCATTTATAATAAAGAACAATTGTTGCTCAATTTATTTGAATGATATATTCTATGCTACTGCACAAATGAACAATGGACTATATGTCCTTGATCTTGAAAAGCCTATTTATAACATTAATACTAAAAGAATGAAACCTAATGAGTTAAATCCAACTTACCTTTGGCATTGTTGATTAGGCCACATAAATGAGAAACGCATTTCCAAACTCCATAAAGATGAACTCTTGGACTCTTTTGATTATGAATTATATGAGACATGCAGATCTTGTTTAATTGGAAAGATGACAAAGTCTCCATTCACAGGAAAAGGTGAAAGAGCTAATGATCTTTTGGCCCTCATACATACTGATGTATGTGGACCACTGAACATACCAGCCAGAGGAGGTTTTCAGTACTTCATCACATTTACTGATGATTTCAGTAGATATGGTCATGTGTATTTAATGAAACACAAATCAGAGTCCTTTTAAAAGTTTAAGGAATTCAAGAATGAAGTACAAAACCAACTGGGTAAGAATATTAAAACTCTTCGATCAGACCGAGGTGGTGAGTATTTAAGCCTAGAGTTTGATGACCATCTGAAAGAGTGTGGGATCCTATCCCAACTTACTCCTCCTGGAACACCCCAATGGAATGGTGTATCTGAGAGAAGAAATCAAACCCTATTAGACATGGTTCGATCCATGATGTGTCACGCCGATCTTCCAAACTCCTTTAGGGGACATGCACTACTAATAGCAGCTTACACACTTAATCGTGTTCCATCCAAAAAGGTTGAGAAAACACCATATGAGATATGGAGTAGTAAAAAACCACATATGTCTTACATGAAGATTTGAGTTTGCGAAGTTTATGTGAAACGAAAAATTTCAACTAGGCTTGAGCCCAAATTTGACAAATGCTTATTTGTGGGGTATCCTAAAGAAACAAAAGGGTATTACTTCTACAATCCTTCTGAGGGAAAAGTGTTTGTCGTTCGAACTGGATTTTTCCTAGAAAAGGATTTTATTTCCAAAGGAATCAGTGGGAGGAAAGTAGAGCTTGAAGAAATTCAAGAATCACAAAGCATTGATACACCTATGGAGGAATTAGAGAAGGAAACACAAGTAGTTGTGGAAGAGCAACCTTCTCAAGTAGAAAAAGACCAGCGTAGGTCAAGCAGGATGCGTCACCTACTTGAGAGGTATGGATATCTCATAACTGATCAATGTGTTGTATTACTCATGGATCAGGGTGAGCCCGTGACCTACCAAGAGGCCATAACTGGTCCCGAGTCTGAGAAGTGGCTAGAAGCAATGAAATTTGAAATGGATTCCATGTACACAAACCAAGTTTGGACCTTGGTAGAGCCTCCTGTAGGAGTTAACCCTATAGGATGCAAGTGGGTCTTCAAAAAGAAGACCTACATGGATGGTAAGGTACATACCTATAAGGCAAGACTGGTTGCAAAAGGATATAAATAAATTCATGGGGTTGACTATGATGAAACTTTTTCACCAGTTGCAATGCTTAAATCTGTTCGGATTTTACTTGCTATCGCTGCATATCATGATTATGAAATATGGAAGATGGATGTCAAAATTGCTTTCCTTAATGGGAATCTTCTTAAGGAGGTGTACATGACACAACCTGAAGGATTTGACATACTTGAAGAAGCCCTAAAGATATGTAAGTTACAAAGATCAATCTATGGATTGAAGCAAGCTTCCAGAAGCTGGAATCTTCGTTTTGATGAAATAGTAAAACAATATGGATTCATCAAGAACAAAGATGAGCCTTGTGTCTACAAGAAGGTTAGTGGGAGCATGATCGTTTTCTTGGTATTATATGTAGATGACATATTACTCATTGGAAACGATGTCCCTACCCTACAACAAGTAAAGTCTTGGTTGGGGAAATGCTTTTCTATGAAGGACCTAGGTGAAGCAGCCTATATATTAGGAATCAGAATCTATAGAGATAGATCATAAAAACTGCTTGGCCTAAGCCAGAGTACATACATAGACAAAGTGCTGAGACGCTTTAATATGCATGATTCCAAGAAAGGATTCATACCTATGCAACATGGTTTGTGTCTATCAAAAACATAATCCCCTTCAACTAAGGAAGAAAGGGATCGCATGAATAAGATTCCATATGCATCTGCAATAGGATCTATCATGTATCCCATGCTATGTACTCGACCAGATGTCTCGTATGCTTTAAGTGCAACGAGTAGGTACCAATCTGATCCTAGTGATGCTCATTGGGTAGCTGTCAAGAATATCCTTAAGTATTTGAGAAGGAATAAGGACTCATTCTTGATATATGGAGGTCAGGAAGAGCTGGCTGTAATTGGATACACCGATGCTAGCTTCTAGACAGATAAGGATGACTTTAGATCACAATCTGGTTATGTGTTTTCTTAAACGGTAGCGTTGTAAGCTGGAAAAGTTCAAAGCAAGATACAATTGTTGATTCTACAACCGAGGCCGAGTATATTGTTGCCTCGAGTGCAGCAAAGGAAGCTGTTTGGATCAAAAAGTTCATTAGTGAACTTGGCATGGTTCCTAACATTGTGGATCCCATTGGTCTCTGTTGTGATAACAATGGTGCTATCGCACAAGCTAAGGAACCTAGATCTCACCAACGATCCAAACATATACTTAGGCGTTATCACCTCATTCGAGAGATAATAGATAGAGGAGATGTGAAAATATGCAGAGTACCTACACTTGACAATATTGCTGACCCACTAACAAAGCCTCTTGCGTAGCAGAAGCATGATGGTCATACTAAATCTATGGGCATTAGGGGTATGCCTGATTGGATCTAGTGCTAGTGGGAGATTGTTGGTGTAAGCCCTAGAAGCCAATACTTTTGGTACTTGTATCGAATTATTTATTAATAATAAAAGGTTTTTTCTTTATTATGTTTGTTTAATAAAGTCCCTAGAATAGCTAGTCCGTTTAATGTATCAAGTGTGACTTAATCATGAGATCACATTAAACATAAGGACACTATTCTTAAAGTATCCGTAGTCGAGCTTTATTGTGAAGTGGGATAACATTAAAGCATAAAGACTATTATGTATATAGACTGATGATCACATCTCATGGATCATAGATAAGGAGTCATCAAGTCTTAAACATAGGTATGAATATTAAGAGTAATATTTATACTGGATTGACCCGCTATGATAATACTATATAGAATGTTATGCAAAGTGTCATAAGTTATTCTCATGGTGATAATGGTGTATACCACCCTTCGACCTGAAACCACTATGGACCCTAGATGTAGAGTCGAGTGCCTTGTTGCTGATCAAACATTGTCCGTAACTGGATGACCATAAAGACAGTTGATGGGTATTCCACGAAGCATGCTAAGAGACATGAGTGACCTAGATGGAATTTGCCCATCCTGCGTAACAGGATAAATGTCTATGGGCCCAATATTGAACTGGACAAGGATGACACGGTCTATGCCTTGTGTTCAATATAGACATAACGGCAAAAGGGTAATTATACACATAAGTATTATTGTCATACCCCGATTTTGGCCCTGAAATTTTCTTCCCATCAATCACTTGTTTGCATTCTTTCTTCACTCACCTTCATATCCTTCATTCATGATCATATTTACTATTTCATATTTTTTTTTTATATTTTTTATTATTTTTTATATTTTTCACGTTCCAAATTTACATTCATATTTGCTTCATTCACCTTTAAAAAAAAAGAGGAAATCCTTTAATATTGAAGGAATTCTACATAATCATTCATATTTCAATTACGTCATTTTCCCTTTCAATCTTAATTCAAGGAGATTCCATCTATATTCCATCTCATATTTCTACATATCATATTCAAATTTGCATTCACATTTTTCATTCACATTGAAAAGCTTCCATTCATCCATACACATACTCATTCATTTTTGCCACATCCACTCACTCATAACCTGTAAACATCACCACTTGAATACATGAAGTCCTGAAGATACAAGTGTCGCATCACGCGAAAAACCGGCGGGAAAACAAGAAACAACAGAGCCGCCACCGTGCGTTATTTATCCCAAAAGAGGGAAAGGAAACGCTCAGAGTGAACCTGGAAAAGACATGGTCTCGCGACCAAAGAGAATGGGTTTGGGAGTCGGTTATGCGAAGGGAAGGTATTAGCACCCCTACGCATCCGTCGTACTCGACGGGATCCACGCACAAAAGGAAGGAAAATGGTTGCTAAAACACTGCTCACACACACACACACTGGCTGAAAGGAGACAAAAGAAACTGACTGAAACTGACTCGGCAGGATATCGCATCCTGGGCCTACTTAGTCTATCAGGCATAGACATCAGAGTCGAAGTAGTTCGGACTGGGGAAACGACACATGCTCGCTAGGATATCGCATCCTATGCATACGTATCTTCTCGGACGAAGAAGAATCAGAGCATTCGTAGCTCGGCTGACACGCACACAAACAAACACAGGTAAAGGCAAACGTGGAGCCTGAATGCCAATCACTGGACTTACATCAGCATCCGAACCAAAACACACGCACACTGGAACCCAAATGCCACTCGATGGACTTACATCAGCTTCCAAGCACACAACAAAACAAAACAAAGACACAGGCGCCCGGAGAGATCTGCTCATCTCCTGCCTACGTACCTCATCTGGTATGAGGATCAGGGCGACGTAGTTCCCCTACAGAGGGATACAGGACTAGCCTAACCAGATAACAGAGGGAGACACAACTAGGGAGACTACGACTCGAGCCTAGATGTTATCATGCAAAATCAACCCTAAGTTAAGGTTTCTAGCTAACTTGCACAAGAAGCAAGCCTATCCTAAACATGACTTGCACAGGAAGCAAGCCACACACACACTTAACTTGCACAGGAAGCAAGCCAAGCAAAACCTAACTTGCACAGGAAGCAAGTCTAAACTAAACCTAACTTGCACAGGAAGCAAGTCAAACAAACATACAAGCACAGATAGCACACACTATACACAAGCAAGTGGCTCAAACAAGGGTTAGGTTTTAGTCGAGGGGTCATATCAACCTCAACAAACAAACCTCTGGAACTGGGTGAATGTGCTCTTAACCTTGCCATTGAGAGCCAAGGTGAAGCAGATGAAAGGTGAGTGAAGATAAGACTTCACAGCTCTTATCCCTGGCCTGGGAGAGCTTAAGACAAGAATGTGTGGGTTCAGAAAGTGGGAACCCTTCTACACATTTGAAACTGACTCAACTGTACAATTGTACAAGATCTTGGGTTTGTATCTGCAATGCATCAACACAGTGGTGTGAGCAAAACAGAAGACACACTGAATAGCAGGGGATAGGTTGCTTATCCCTTGGGTTCTGCCAATTGCCTCTTCACTTAGGAGGTCTTTGACTCTATGCAAGGACAAAATTAAACATCCACAGACATTGCCTCTTAAGGAGGCCTTCAGACAGTTGCCTGGCCAAGTAACAGGCCAGGTCTTCCAGACTACATGAAGTAAGGAAATCATACCTCAATGCAAATTGCTTATCAAGCAAAGCAAAGCAAAGTTCACAAGGAACTGAGCAACTAAAAGCACCTGAAATAGTCAAGCAGACATTAGTATACAACTTCAAACAAAGCAAAAGGAAACAGAAGTCAACAGTCAACACAAGCAAGTGAATGTGCAAGGCACAAGGCTCTAGGCATGTGAGCCAAGCAACCTACAAAATAAAACATGTTAATCATGGTATTTAAATAAGCTCAATCAAAAAGAATTGGTCTCATTGGTCATTTGTTGGTCAACCTGAAAACATGAGCTCAAAAGTGAGTAACAGGACCACTAGGACAAGCCTAGGGTCAAAAAGGAATGGAAAAGTCAAAACAACAAAGGGCAAGCATCCAAAATCATGTTCAAACATTCAAGAAACAAAACCAATTGGGTTCACATTCATATCAATCATCATCATCATTTCATGAACGATTTAGGTCAAAGTGTTGCAAACAGAAGCTCATAGAAGTCAACAGCAAGACTTAACTCAAAAGCAATCTTAAACATTTATAAAAATCACCAAATAAATCATGATCAATCACAACCCACAGCATGGTAAGCATGTCAAATTTCATCTTATTTGGACAAGTGGAAGGCAGTCAATGAAAATCAGAAAGTCAAAACAATTTTGAACATGCTCAAAGAAGTCAACCAAACATGCATCAACTTAGAAAAATCATAAATCAGAGATGGTGTATGATAAATGAATGGGACTAAAACCATGGCAAAGATGAGGATATCTAGTTATCTCATGTAAAATTTCATGTCCAACTAATAAAGTATGAGAATTTCACAAATGAAATGGGAACAAGTGTCACAAAAAGTCAACATATGACTAAACAGGGGAGAAAATCTCAAACAATTAGGAAATGCCACAAATAATTCCAAGAAAATTCACATGTAAACTAGACATACAAGAGTAGGTTCATGCAAAAAATCAATTCATTTGGAGGTCAAGAAACATGGTAATGAAAATCAACAAGTTGCACATCAATGGTGTGACACAAATTGTCACACCCTACTTCAAAAATTCATAACTCACAATCCAGATAGGATAAATTCACAAACTCCACATCAAAATCACCATTAGTGTGTCTAGTTTGAGCACAAAAAATTTGGGAGCCATTGGATACATCCTCATCATTTCACAAAGGTTTTGGCAAAAGGTACAATTTTTGGTCACATGATACAAACCCTAACGCCATTTAAAATCCAGCCATCAAAAAAATCTGGAAAAATCATGATAAAAAACTAGAGATTGTGATGAACATGATGCAAAAAATCCCATGAAATTTGGATTTAAAATGGATGATTTATGAATTTTGCAAGTGAGCCATGCCAAATGAAATAAAATAAGAAATTAAATGAATTAATTTGAATTAAATGAAGTGAGAATGGCATTTCAGTAATATTGGCAGTCACTTATCCAAACGACCGCGTTTTGGACGCTGGAAAGAAATAAGATGATTGGCTCATGCAGGAACAGTGTAAAAACATGCAGCTCACGTGAAGGAAATTCTGGGAAAATAAAGATTAGGGTTTTAGAGCTACAGTGGCAACTTCATCTTCTTCCCAAATCGTGAAAACCAAAATATGCCCAGAAATTGGAATCAAGCATGGCAATCGAAACATTAAACAACCCTTATCAACATCCTAACATCAAAAATCATAAAATCGAGCTAGCAATGTAAGAACCAAGCAAAACATCATTCACATGTGAAACTTTAAAACAACATATCTTGCTAAATACTTGACCATTTTCATTGATTTAAACTTCATCATTCTCAGCACAAAAAGATCTACAATAAGCATCTCATAATTTTGCAAATGGCCATGGTCGAAAACTTACCAAACTTGATGAACAGTTGTGATTCTGATGTTGTTTGGCCGTATGCACTTGAAACAGATGCTTTAACAACTCCCAGGAGGTGAATGGTGAAGTTGTTTTGGCTCAATGATGCTTGGAATGGGTGCACACGAGTTCTGCCATTAAAGGAGCTTTGAAGAAAACAGTTGTGTAAAGGCTGCTACAGATGGTGTTTGAAGGTTGAAACCAGCTCCAAATGATGAGTAGATGTTGTATTAAGCAAGGCAAAGTTGTGTGGTTGCACTTAGTTGACAGAACTTTGAAAATGGAAGAAGATGAGAATTTTAGAGAATGAAGTTTTCTGTATTTTGAGGCTGCAACTAGGGTTTACCATGACAGAAAATGATGTTAAGATCTGCTGTTTTTGTGGTACACATCAAGCTTCATGAAAATGTGGGATAGAGTTGTTGAGAAATGTACTTTTTTTCCAAGTTTCAAGCAAGTTGGCATGGGTGTATGTACTGCATAAGAATGGGCCTCCAACAAGTTTTAAATGACATTTCAGAACATGTTTGATTGGTAAAATTGGTTAGAAATGATTATTTTGAAAAGTCAAAATCCAACTCACTTGAAATTAATTAAGGCAAGTCCAAAAATGCCATTTTGGTTGGTGAAGTTTTGGTACATGAAAGTTACATTTTTGGAAAGAGGGGATCAAATGTGACTTGTAGGAAAAAACCCCACCCAAATTGGCCAAATGGTTTGAGAGATATGGCCTTTTAAAGTTCAAGATTTTGTGAAAATGATTCGATCATAACTTGCCAACCATACATGGGAATTGAGAGTTCTTGGACTTTTTGGAAATGGGAGAACAAGATCTTCAACTTTCATGTTGGGCAAAAATTCATTTGAAGCTTGTATCATGATGTAAGTTTGAGGATCAAGACTTTCCATTTTGGGCAGGTTTCAATTACAGGTCCAGTTTCCATTTTTGGAAATTTCTGATCTGGCTTCAAATTCTTCCATGATGGTGTTTTACATGATATATGAGGACTATATGGACATGAATGAGACCCCTCAAACCAATTTCCATCATCAAATCACTGATTAAATGCACAGTTGACCAAGTTTGACTTTTTAGGGTTTCTGACTGACTGTGCATTGACTGCTGACTTCTGAACATCCAATCCTTGACCAAAACACTTCAAATGGATCCCCAAGTCATGTGAACATGTTGGACCAACCCTAAGGCCTTGGCTCCTTGAGAATTGTGCTTGCTTGCTTGACTGACTGATCTCCTGACCAGTTTGACCTAATTCTCTTGATTGGCTTGCACTTGAGGCAAATGGAACAATGCAATGCTATGCAGTGGGCCATGATATGCTATGACCTAATATGAGAATGTATGTACAATGATGGGTGCAAATTTGAGGTGCTACAACAAGGAAAGGCTTCTTTTGAATTGCTACAAGAGACGCTAATTTTTTTTTTCATTCACAATAATGTCATATTTTTTTTACAAAACATAAGTTTGTCCAAGGCATACTTAATTTACAAGAAAAAACAGTTGGCACTCGGATCTTTATTACAAGAGGGGGACACATTCATTGTGCTTCATACATGGAGATTGCTATAAACATACATTTGTTCAAATCAAGCTGGATTGCAACGGGGTGTGAAAGAAGGGACTATGAGGCTGGCTTGGTACTCTCCAAGAGCGAACAAAATGTTGCTGATGCTTCAAAAGCACTTTCAAAAAGGTGACTCAATTGCTGATTTCTTCACCGTTGGTTCAAATTCTTCCTATTGATCCAATGTATTTTCTCTGGAAAAAAAAACCAAGTTGGTGTCGTCAATCAGTGGAGTCAATTGCAAGCTCGGTTTTTCACCAGCAACTCCCATGGCTCAGCCTGCCGTGGCAATTTTGAGTCAAAGTTTCTAATGCAAATGTGGTAAAACCTGTACAACAAAATATTCAAATTAAGCCTGGTTTAAACATTTTCGAAAATCACAATCAAAGAAAATCTCAAGTGAAAAACAGCAGAAGAAGCAAATAAAAAAAAATTGAATGGTTCTAAAGTTTGGGTAGGTCCCAAAATCATTTCTAGTAGTACTAGAAAGAAAATAACTGCCAAGAAGGGAAAGTAAACTTTGATGCAGTACATTGATTTACTTTTGGACAGGTTCCTGTAAAATACCTGCATGATACGCACAAAGAAAATATCACAGTGTATTCCGTAAAAAAAAAGAAAAGCCACAAATGACTCAGAGGAGGATAACCTTTTGTTTTAGGTGATGGGTCGTTTGAATCAGCCTTGAAGGACTTTCAGCTCTCACGGTAGGAAGTCTTTGAAGTTTGCACTGCCGGCGATCTCCTGTGGGCAACCATTTGTTCCAACGACATCACAGCAATTTGGACATGCTGTTTCTTTCGGCTAATGTCGGGATGCCTGTTATTCAGAGTCAACAATTAAAGTACTCTCAACAAATGCAACAGTTCCCTCCAAGACAAATTCAGCCCGATCATCTCGTTTCTTCACCACAGGGTATACCTATGCCATATGTTAAAAAAAAAGAACAGGCCGTTGACATCTGTTCCACAACATGCACAGCAAGACAATGCTAATGTGTTGCCCCAATACCAGCATCCACCTCAAATGCTTGCATCTCCTGCTGGTCAACCTTGGCTGTCCTCAGTCCCTCAGAGTGCTGCAGCGGTTACATCGGTACAGCAGGCTGGAGTTCAATCATCTGGTACTGCATCAAGTGATGTTGCAGCTAATACCACTAATCCGAACTCTGCATCTGATTGGGCAGAGGATGCTGCTGGTGATGGGAGAAGATACTACTACAACAAGACTCAAGGCAATTTCAGGCTTCGCGTAGTTGAAGGAGAATTTACGGATTCTCGGATTGTTGTGATGCTTGTTGAGAATGGGACGGGAAAGACTACATTCATTCGAATGCTGGCTGGTTTATTGAAACTTGACGTTGTAGAAGGTGGATCTGAGGTGGAGATGTTTGAGTTCAATGTTTCATACAAATTAATGTCAGATGTATATACGCATCCCCAATCAACTGTTAGACACCTGCTACATCAAAAAATCATCTGTTAGACACCTGCTACATCAAAAAATCAACTGTTAGACACCTGCTACATCAAAAAAATCAACTGTTAGACACCTGCTACATCAAAAAATCCGTGATGCATATACGCATCCCCAATTTATTTCAGATGTGATGAAACCCTTACTTATCGAACAGTTGATGGACCAAGAAGTTGTGAATCTTTCTGGTGGAGAATTGCAAAGAGTCGCCCTATGCCTTTGTCTCGGAAAGCCTGCAGATATTTATCTGATAGATGAACCAAGCGCATATCTTGATTCTGAACAACGTATTGTTGCTGCGAAAGTCAAACCTGAAATGTAACAGTGTGTCAAAACTAGCCAGCAAGAGCAATGAGCATTATCTTCTATAGTAAGCCAGCAAACCATGAACATACCATACCAATCTGCCAGAAAGTGATGCACCGGGAACCTAGCAGTTTGATCCATCACCATTGCTCCATGAACCTCCTGTAATGCAAAATCCACAATTGGACATATCATGTCAGCCTACCAAACTACTCCAAATTAAAGTCAAACAGAGTAGTTCTGCGACATGAAGCAAGCCAAGATCAATACCAGCGGGCCACCTTGAACCTCAACCTCGCCCACAGCCTCCAGGTTACCCGAAATTTCACTGTAGTAAAAAAGGGGTACAGGTAAAATTAGTCAAGGCAGTAAAATCCAAGAAAATACCCAAAATAGAGTTAAGACAAAACAATTGGAGAAAACATGAGTTCAGAATACCTTTTTGAATCTAGCATAAACAGGGCAATCCAAATCTGAACATCCAAAAAGTATTTCGTAGGGACGCCTCTTTTGAACCCAATGTACCAATTCGAAACCCTAATCAGGAGAGATAAATAGGAGGAGAAAGAAATCAGTAAGGGACGAAAAAATTGAGAGAGGCGGAACGGTGAAAAAGTTTCAAAAGCGAAAACCCTAATCCCCAAATCAGAAAAGAAACCGATCGGAAGAGACAAAGGAAGAAGATTCGATCATTACCTGAGCCGTCGTCGTCGCCGAAGGTGAGCTCTTACTTGAGTCTCTTTGAATGAAAACCAAATTCGTGAACCTGAGAGGTGATGAATGACTGAGGTTTTGGGAGAATGGGTTGTGAGGGAGACGAGAGCGATTGAGATTGTGTAAGGCGCAAGAGAGAGCGAGATTGGGAGAAGAGAGAGCGAGAGAGTGAGATGAGGACGACGACTCTCCTTTTACATTACAGTACTTTTCATTTTCTTTCTTTTTATTTATTTCTTTTTTAGCTGTCAGTAGAGCAAACATTCAAAAACATAAAAAAAATTCATTTAATTTTCCTAGGTCTTAGTTAATAAATGTTTTTTATATTTTCAATTCATACCCCATTGAAAAACCCAACAGCCAAGCGGCTGGGTTTAATTTTCTGTTTTTTAGGGTAGTCCAATAGACTGTTTTTTATATTAGTTTTTATTTTAATTCTAATTTTTAATTTATCTTGGTTTATTTATCCAAATTAGTATTAAAATAATAACTAGTCATAAGTGGCCTGGTGGAGAGGGGTGGTTTCTATGGTCTTTAGTGGAGTGGGTTCGATACCCATGTGTAGTATTTTTTTCTTTTAACATTTTTTTATGTTTATGTTTTATTATATTCATAGTTTCATTATCATAGCATAGATTTGTTTTCTTTTAATTTCATCATTCATTCAAAACCATTTTAAACTGTTAAAATCACACTTTTCTCGATTCAATATCGAACCCATTTTCATACCCTGGTAAGTCGATTGCTTTTAAGCATCGCCATCAACCTCACATAGCTTACTCTTGGGCTTTCTTACAATGAGCCGGTTCTCTTGCACTTACACTCATGCATTGCATTATTTGTTGTTTGGGTCCGATTTAATTATTTCATGATTTTTGAATTCCCATTCGACAAAATGTACCCCACTCCCCCGATGTGTAATAATCTTGTATTGTTTTATCTCTTTATTTGCTTGACTGTTTTGTTAGATACCAACACAAGAATAAAATCAACAATTTCAAAAATACAAAAATATGACTCGATCCAACGTCGAGTATTTTCTCAATAAACAAATCAATTCACTTCTCCCTCCTATTCTATTCCATTTCTTTCAAACTTTCACCAAACGCTTGATTCAACGTCAAGCCACTCTTTTTCTAATAAAAACTCAAAAAATATTAATTCATATTCAAGACCTTTTCAATAAAGATGGAAGTGGAACGTGGTGTATACCAGGCACTCCTGAGACTAGGATTCGAGATGTATATCTCGCCAATCCTAGCTCTCGCCATCATTCAAATTCATTCACTTTGCTCTCTCAAACACTCATTCAAATTTCTCTTAAAAAACATCCATCAATACTTGATCTATGGTCAAGTCATTTTCACAACAAAACTCAAAATACCTAATTCTTATTTAACACTTTTAATAAAGGTGGAAATGGAACATGGTGTATACCATGCACTCCTGAGGCTAGGATTCGAGATGTATATCTCGCTCATCCAAGCTCTCGCCATCACCTAAAATTGTCAATGCGGTTTCTTCAAACCCTTTCTCAATCAAATTCCAAAATACTTAATTCCTATCTTAACCTCTTTCAATAAAGATGGAAATGGAACATGGTGTATACCGTGCACTCCTGAGGCTAGGATTCGAGATGTATATCTCGCTCATCCAAGTTCTCGCCATCACTCAAAACGCATCCAACCAATCAAATTCTTTTCTCGCCGCCGTGCGGTTAATCAAAGAACCTTTTTCATAAATGAAAGATATATTGTCTTAAGTGATACAAAACAATGTTTCGGCCACGATTGTTGAGTCGAGATAAATGACGCTTTTCCGAATGTAGATTTATAAATCCGTTCGATGTGTGGTATGCGTCCACTCCTCATCTGTTTTGGGTAAAACAATGTTTTCGTCGATTAATACAGTATAGCTTTCGCTAAAATCGACCAACAAACAAAACATTTTTCTACCCAGAACTACGTAAGCCTTGATTTCTCTTTTGAGATACGTAGGAGCAGGATTCGTAAATCTTGTCAGGCCCACTAATAAAAAAACTTAGGTTTAGTCCTTCGTCAAAAATACAAAAACATTATCTTCTCATCCTTTCTTTCTTTCCCACCTAATAATTTGAAAAGCCTAATATTTTAACTAACACTAACGCACACAACTAACCTAATGGTTCCCGTTGAGTACAACGGACGTGAGGGGTGCTAATACCTTCCCCTTGCGTAATCGACTCCCGAACCCTGATATTGGTTGCAATGACCATATCTTATCCTTTCATTTGTCTTGGGTTTTATCGATATTTCCCCTTTCCTCTTTAGGAATAAATAAAGTTCGGTGGCGACTCTGTTCAGTCCATCATTGCGAGCGTGCGATCGCGCTTCGCTTTGAAGTCGTATCCCCATTTTTTTTCGAGGTGCGACAGATGGCGACTCTGCTGGGGAGTCTAATCCTAAGTGAGTCAAGCCTAGTTAGGACGTTTGTGTGCTTTTGTTTGTTTAATTATGTGGCTTTTCCCTTATTTATTGCTTTTTAATATCTTTATTGTTATATAGATATTTGTTGTATATTGGTGTGTTGGGTACTTGGATTTTGATTGCAAACCATGTGGGAAAGACTCTACACCCGAGTCTAGAGTGAAAAAATAACATAAGATAGGACGATGGTTGAGTAGTACGGACTCCCGAGGTGAATACTTCGTAAGAGTCGGTACGAGAACCTCACTTAGAGTAGATTCTTTTGCAAATATTGTCGCCCGAGGTGTATACCTCGTAAACGTTGATGTTTCAAAAGGGTCCGTGACTCTAAGGACCTTTTAGAACATTGAACCTTTGGCGAACTAGAAATGATGGTTGCGTAGTATGGATTCCCGAGGTGGATACCTCGTAAGGATCGATACGAGAACCTCGCTCAGAATAGATTCTCCAGATGGAGTTGATGACCGGAAAGTATTTTCCGTAAGCATCAAACAGTCTTTTGAATCCATGACTCTGAGTATCCTGTCTAGAACCTAGTCGATGGTTGCGTAGTACGGACTCCCGAGGTGAATACTTCGTAAGGGTCGGCACGAGAACCTCACCCAAAATAGATTCCCTTGATGGAGTTGACGACCGAAAAGTATTTCCCGTAAGCGTCAAACATTCTTGTGAATCAATGACTCTGGGGATCCTTTGTAACAAAGCCCTAGATCATACCCGGTGAGAACCCCGTTTTGGAAAAGCAATCAAATTTATCAGTACCTCGGACTTTTGAACCCGTGTATTGAAGAAAAAACACAAATATGCATGGCTTGCATTGCATTCATTCACATTTCATTGCATCTGCATCTCATCATAACACATGTCATTTTCCAGACAAAATAAAAAAAAACTCATCCATCCTTTGTCCGTGAAGCAAAGTGATTCTCAACACGCGTTTAGAACAAAGAACCATGTCTCAGGAGATGATGGACGAGCTAAGGAAAAGCCAAGAAGCACTGAAGGAGGAACTTAATCTTTTGAAGAGCCAAATGAGATGGGTCTTGGAAACCCTGCAAGTCTTGTTGAGAAAAGAGGGTCACCCAATATACACTGCTGCAACAAAGAGAGCTAATACCTCACATCCATTTGGTGTTACCCCAAGTCAAGGGAAATTCTATGTGGCAACTCCTCATTTACCAGTATATGGACCTCCCTCAAGACGTCATCATCAACATCCTCTGGCTATTGCTCCTCAAAGTCACCCAAGCCAGGTTCAGAACAAAAATCAGAATCAAAACAAGAGGAACAAGGACCACAATGACTCAATTCCGGTGCCATATAGCAAGCTCTACCCGCAATTGATCCAAAATGCTTTGGTGACCCCTCGAGCTCTCACACCTGTGTCACCATACCTGTCATGGTACAATCCAAATGCAACATGTGAATTCCATAAAGGAGCATTGGGACATGACCTGGATTCTTGCTTAGCGCTGAAAGCCTTGGTGCGAGGGTTGATTAACAAAAAGAGCTTAGTCTTTGAAGAAGATCACCCGAAGATCAAGTGTGAATACCATACTGGAACAATGGGGCACTCCATCGAGGAATGCATGAGTTTTAAGCTCAAGCTGCAAGGATTGATTGACATAGGGTCACCAACACTCAAGGAGGAAGGTTCAGGTACATATACCTTGATTTCTGGGCCAGATAATGAGAAAGGGAAAGGACCCTTGAAAACCCTCAAGGTTTTGTTCCACAAGGAAGATGTCAGGGATGTGGCTAATGAGCTATCATTGTTTCCTGGTAAGAGCATTGAGATACCGCCTTGGATTTCCAATGTCACGACCCATACCAATGAAAG
Source organism: Lathyrus oleraceus (assembly GCF_024323335.1). NCBI lineage: Eukaryota > Viridiplantae > Streptophyta > Magnoliopsida > Fabales > Fabaceae > Lathyrus > Lathyrus oleraceus. Next base: position 212,274,436 of record NC_066582.1, read on the forward strand.
AAAAGGAGAAGTGAGTAGTGGATTCAAGAAGGTTGCGTTCAACGATGAGATTGAAAGAAAAGAATTTGAAGATCATCATGTCAATGTCAAAGAGCTTGTGGATCCCAACCTTCAAGTTTGAAGAAGTCATTTCCCTAAAGTTGCCAATCATTTGGTTGTTTCAACACTTCTTTTGTAGTTTCTTTGCATGTTGGTTGTTAATTGCTTTTAAGCATTGTTGTTTTATTTGAATTGGTAAGATTAATGAAAGGTTTATGCATCTTTTGAATTAATCCATTCGTATTCACTCGTTTTTCATTTATGTTAAAAAAAAAATACTCCTCTCATTCATTTTTGTTTATCAAACCGTTGTGTTAACAAAGATTAGAGGGAGGATGATGAAAACGAAACACCTGAAATTGTTGTGGTATGCTTTTGAGTAAAACCTTGTCGATGATGTAAGGCATTGTTTCAAATCCCCAAACACTGGAGTGATAAGGAGTTAATCCCTAGACAACCACTTTGAGCCTAGAATTTGGTGTTTATTTCGGATCTAAAACCCTTAATCTTAACCTGGGGCAGGGTAGTTGTGTTCAGATAGTTTGATCATGCATTCGATCTTTCAAAAAAAATCGTCCATATGAACACCCTCCAATTAGGTTCAACCACATGTCATCCTTCGCGCACATGTTGAAGTGTCGAAGAAGTTGAGAAAAGATAAAATTAGTGTTGGTTGATCCTTATCCACCAATAATGTGGCAGTCAACACCTTTAAAAAATAGAAAAAAAACCCACTAGGTCAAATACCACAAAATGACTTAGGCAAAAGTTAGGGCATCCCGATGGACCGAAAGCTTCAAAGAAGCGGTCCAGGCAAAATTAGGGATAAAATAAATCAATCAAAAAAGGTCATTAAATCCTTAACAAAAATAAAACAAGGGGACTGCCATTTCAAGAAAATTCGTCTTGAATCCTCATCACACCTTCGAACCCTCTTGGAAGTCGAATGCGTGTATTGAATTAACTGAACATAGGAATTGGAGAACATCAAGAAGAAAGGGTGGGTAAAAATAATTTTTGAGCCTTATATCCTTTTGTTTCAAAAAACCGTGAACCAGACCACGTTACAACCCTTAAAAGACCTAATTGAGGCAGGGTTTATTTTGAAAGCATACTATAACAGGGTTGTGTTAACTTGACTCCAAACGATTTTTGCTAATCATGTGATGGCACCAACCTGCGTACTGTGAATGCCTTGATCACCATTGTGTTCTTATCAACGACTCGTTCACTGTATTTCACCCATTCATATCAATAAACTTTGAGTTCAAATTTTTGCATAAGTATTGAATTAAAATTACCATTTTCAAATGAACAATCTTATTTGCGATTCAACACTTAGCATCAAAGAAATTCAATACACAGTTGAGGAACTTGATGGAGTGAAAGAAGTCTAGTCAGGGGCAAATCACTTTGAGCATCAGTTAATTCGAGCTAATCACCCTAAGGGTTATCTAGCCAAGAGTAATCTGCTTCAAGAATCAGACCGGGGCAAGTCACCTCAGAGCTCAGTAAGTCCAATCACTCCAAGGTTCAGTTAACTAAGAGTAATTTGCTTCAAGATTTAGACTGGGGGTAAGCCACCTCAGAGCTCAATGAGTCCATCTATCCAAAGGACAGTCGACCAAGAGTCTACCATTCCAACATTTGGTTAGCCAAGTTCAGACCATTGCAAGTTTCAAACACTTGGGGCAAGCCATCTCGAGGTAGTCTCATGGAAAGTTGTTTCCAAACCCACTTTCAAGGTGAACATTTCCAAAGACCCAACAAACTGGGGCAAGATGATCCACAGAGGGGCAGAACCTCTTTCTTCGTGCTTTCAAACTGCTCAAACAAATTCTGCCATACGTCAACAACTATTGAGTTTAAGACAAGTGCCCAAAAATTATGCTAGCACGTTTCATTAATCCTCCAAAAGGATCCCATTGGCAAAGTTGTGGTTATCAAACTGGATAGAATCCTCCTTTGGCAACATCTATCATAAAATATTTGGTTGAGTTCTCGGTGTTGAGGAATCATGAGCTTCCATAAAAAGCCTTTACAAACTCCCAGTCTGCCCAGTGTCAGCATTCTCATAATCATGATCATTCATATATCATGCATAAAAGGAAATTCAAATCATGCATAGCTGAAATGCACTTCGTGCTCATTTTGCATTGACCCAGGTCTTGTTGTCGATCCTAGATCCTTTGACCTTTGATTCCAGTTTGTATTTGTTGCCCTTAAACCAACATCCGATTTTCGCAGTCATTTTCAAATCCAATTTTTGTTCAATACTATTCAGGTCATGTATGAACTTGTTGTTGAGCTTTATTCTAGTGTCAGGTCATACATGAACCTGTTCTGAAGTTTTTTCCTTTTGTTCAATACTATTCAGGTCATATATGAACCTGTTGTTGAGCTTTTATTCCGGGGTCAGGTCATACTTGAACCTGCTCTGAAGAGTTTTTCCAATTTTTGTTCAATACTATTCAGGTCATATATGAACCTGTTGTTGAGCTTTATTCCGGTATCAGGTCATACATGAACCTGTACTGAAGATTTTTTTCTCTGTTCGTTCAATACTATTCAGGTCATGTATGAACCTGTTGTTGAGCTTTATTCCGGTGTCAGGTCCCATGAACCTGCTCTGAAGATTTTTTTTCCTGTTGTTCAATACTATTCAGGTCATGTATGAACCTGTTGTTGAGCTTTATTCCGGTGTCAGGTCCCATGAACCTGCTCTGAAGAGTTTTTCCCTTTTGTTCAATACTATTCAGGTCCTATCTAAACCTGTTGTTGAGCTTTATTCCAGTGTCAGGTCATATATGAACCTGTTCTGAAGAGTTTTTCCCTTTTGTTCAATACTGTTCAGGTCATATATGAACCTGTTGTTGAACTTTTATTCCAGTGTCAGGTCATATTTGAACCTGTTCTGAAGATTTTCTCTCTGTTTGTTCAATCCTATTCAGGTCATATCTGAACCTGTTGTTGAGCCTTATTCCAGTGTCAGGTCATATTTGAACCTGTTCTGAAGTTTTTTTTCTCTGTTTGTTCAATTCTATTCAGGTCATATATGAACCTGTTGTTGAGCTTTATTCCAGTGTCAGGTCATATATGAACCTGTTCTGAAGAGTTTTTCCCTTTTGTTCAATACTATTCAGGTCCTATCTAAACCTGTTGTTGAGCTTTATTCCAGTGTCGGGTCATATATAAACCTGTTCTGAAGAGTCTTTCTCTATGATTGTTTCAGTGTTGTCAAGTCATATATGAACCTGCTGATGAGCTTTCATTCCAGTAGTATCAGGTCATATATAAACATGTTGATACACTCTTCTTGATTTTTTCTGAGTTTGTTAGGTCATACCTGAACCTACTGTCAGAACTTCTTGATATTCCCCAGCGTTGTCAGGTCATATATGAACCTGTTGTTGTATTTTAATCCAGTATTGCCAGGTCATATCTGAACCTGTTGTGGCATTTTCTTTCTCATTCGGGTCTAGTAAGTCAAATGTGAACTTACTACCGAAATCTCTTGTACTCTGAATGTTGTTTATCAACTTCCGCTTCGATTACTCCCCAATGTGTATCTGATTCTCCAGCAGGACTGCTTCCCCAGCAAGTTGTTTCTTGCCATTTGTCTATCTTCCTGTGGACCATCAGCATTCCCCACAGTTTGGTCTGTCTAATAGCATCTCCTGTCAAGGGTCCACCATATCCCTAGCAGATAAAAAAAAAATGAATCCTGCATCCGTGCATATCATATCATATCATAGCATTTTCATTTTTCAGGTTCAAAATCTGGGTCTCCATGGTATTTAACCATCCCCCACTGCGATCCGATGAAAAATGTTGTTTCATTTTTCTCTGGTGGAGGATGTTTAAATAGGGGCAACTGTCATACCCCGATTTTGGCCCTGAAATTTTCTTCCCATCAATCACTCGTTTGCATTCTTTCTTCACTCACCTTCATATCCTTCATTCATGATCATATTTACTATTTCATATTTATTTTTATTTTTTTTATTATTTTTTACATTTTTCACGTTCCAAATTTACATTCATATTTGCTTCATTCACCTTTAAAAAAAAAGAGGAAATCCTTTAATATTGAAGGAATTCTACATAATCATTCATATTTCAATTACGTCATTTTCCCTTTCAATCTTAATTCAAGGAGATTCCATCTATATTCCATCTCATATTTCTATATATCATATTCAAATTTGCATTCACATTTTTCATTCACATTGAAAAGCTTCCATTCATCCATACACATACTCATTCATATTTTAATCACTTCATTCATTTTTGCCACATCCACTCACTCATAACCTGTAAACATCACCACTTGAATACATGAAGTCCTGAAGATACAAGGAAAGGCTTCTTTTGAATTGCTACAAGAGACGCTAATTTTTTTTTTCATTCACAATAATGTCATATTTTTTTTACAAAACATAAGTTTGTCCAAGGCATACCTAATTTACAAGAAAAAACAGTTGGCACTCGGATCTTTATTACAAGAGGGGGACACATTCATTGTGCTTCATACATGGAGATTGCTATAAACATACATTTGTTCAAATCAAGCTGGATTGCAACGGGGTGTGAAAGAAGGGACTATGAGGCTGGCTTGGTACTCTCCAAGAGCGAACAAAATGTTGCTGATGCTTCAAAAGCACTTTCAAAAAGGTGACTCAATTGCTGATTTCTTCACCGTTGGTTCAAATTCTTCCTGTTGATCCAATGTATTTTCTCTGGAAAAAAAAACCAAGTTGGTGTCGTCAATCAGTGGAGTCAATTGCAAGCTCGGTTTTTCACCAACAACTCCCATGGCTCAGCCTGCCGTGGCAATTTTGAGTCAAAGTTTCTAATGCAAATGTGGTAAAACCTGTACAACAAAATATTCAAATTAAGCCTGGTTTAAACATTTTCGAAAATCACAATCAAAGAAAATCCCAAGTGAAAAACAGCAGAAGAAGCAAATCAAAAAAAATTGAATGGTTCTAAAGTTTGGGTAGGTCCCAAAATCATTTCTAGTAGTACTAGAAAGAAAACAACTGCCAAGAAGGGAAAGTAAACTTTGATGCAGTACATTGATTTACTTTTGGACAGGTTCCTGTAAAATACCTGCATGATACGCACAAAGAAAATATCACAGTGTATTCCGTAAAAAAAAGAAAAGCCACAAATGACTCAGAGGAGGATAACCTTTTGTTTTAGGTGATGGGTCATTTGAATCAGCCTTGAAGGACTTTCAGCTCTCACGGTAGGAAGTCTTTGAAGTTTGCACTGCCGGCGATCTCCTGTGGGCAACCATTTGTTCCAATGACATCACAGCAATTTGGGCATGCTGTTTCTTTCGGCTAATGTCGGGATGCCTGTTATTCAGAGCCAGCAATTACAGTACTCTCAACAAATGCAACAGTTGCCTCCAAGATAAATTCAGCCCGGTCATCTCGTTTCTTCACCACAGGGTATACCTATGCCATATGTTAAAAAAAAAGAACAGGCCGTTGACATCTGTTCCACAACATGCACAGCAAGACAATGCTAATGTGTTGCCCCAATACCAGCATCCACCTCAAATGCTTGCATCTCCTGCTGGTCAACCTTGGATGTCCTCAGTACCTCAGAGTGCTGCAGCGGTTACATCGGTACAGCAGGCTGGAGTTCAATCATCTGGTACTGCATCAAGTGATGCTGCAGCTAATACCACTAATCCGAACTCTGCATCTGATTGGGCAGAGCATGCTGCTGGTGATGGGAGAAGATACTACTACAACAAGACTCAAGGCAATTTCAGGCTTCGCGTAGTTGAAGGAGAATTTACGGATTCTCGAATTGTTGTGATGCTTGTTGAGAATGGGACGGGAAAGACTACATTCATTCGAATGCTGGCTAGTTTATTGAAACTTGACGTTGTAGAAGGTGGATCTGAGGTGGAGATGTTTGAGTTTAATGTTTCATACAAATTAATGTCAGATGTATATACGCATCCCCAATCAACTGTTAGACACCTGCTACATCAAAAAATCAACGGTTAGACACCTGCTACATCAAAAAATCAACTGTTAGACACCTGCTACATCAAAAAAATCAACTGTTAGACACCTGCTACATCAAAAAATCCGTGATGCATATACGCATCCCCAATTTATGTCAGATGTGATGAAACCCCTACTTATCGAACAGTTGATGGACCAAGAAGTTGTGAATCTTTCTGGTGGAGAATTGCAAAGAGTCGCCCTATGCCTTTGTCTCGGAAAGCCTGCAGATATTTATCTGATAGATGAACCAAGCACATATCTTGTTCTGAACAACGTATTGTTGCTGCGAAAGTCAAACCTGAAATGTAACAGTGTGTCAAAACTAGCCAGCAAGAGCAATGAGCATTATCTTCTGTAGTAAGCCAGCAAACCATGAACATACCATACCAATCTGCCAGAAAGTGATGCACCGGGAACCTAGCAGTTTGATCCATCACCATTGCTCCATGAACCTCCTGTAATGCAAAATCCACAATTGGACATATCATGTCAGCCTACCAAACTACTCCAAATTAAAGTCAAACAGAGTAGTTCTGCGACATGAAGCAAGCCAAGATCAATACCAGCGGGCCACCTTAAACCTCAACCTCGCCCACAGCCTCCAGGTTACCCGAAATTTCACTGTAGTAAAAAAGGGGTACAGGTAAAATTAGTCAAGGCAGTAAAATCCAAGAAAATACCCAAAATAGAGTTAAGACAAAACAATTGGAGAAAACATGAGTTCAGAATACCTTTTTGAATCTAGCATAAACAGGGCAATCCAAATCTGAACATCCAAAAAGTATTTCGTAGGGACGCCTCTTTTGAACCCAATGTACCAATTCGAAACCCTAATCAGGAGAGATAAATAGGAGGAGAAAGAAATCAGTAAGGGACGAAAAAATTGAGAGAGGCGGAACGGCGAAAAAGTTTCAAAAGCGAAAACCCTAATCCCCAAATCAGAAAAGAAACCGATCGGAAGAGACGAAGGAAGAAGATTCGATCATTACCTGAGCCGTCGTCGTCGCCGAAGGTGAGCTCTTACTTGAGTCTCTTTGAATGAAAACCAAATTCGTGAACCTGAGAGGTGATGAATGACTGAGGTTTTGGGAGAATGGGTTGTGAGGGAGACGAGAGCGATTGAGATTGTGTAAGGCGCAAGAGAGAGCGAGATTGGGAGAAGAGAGAGCGAGAGAGTGAGATGAGGACGACGACTCTCCTTTTACATTACAGTACTTTTCATTTTCTTTTTTTTTTTTTCTTTTTATTTATTTCTTTTTTAGCTGTCAGTAGAGCAAACATTCAAAAACATAAAAAAAATTCATTTAATTTTCCTAGGTCTTAGTTAATAAATGATTTTTATATTTTCAATTCATACCCCATTGAAAAACCCAACAGCCAAGCGGCTGGGTTTAATTTTCTGTTTTTTAGGGTAGTCCAATAGACTGTTTTTTATATTAGTTTTTATTTTAATTCTAATTTTTAATTTATCTTGGTTTATTTATCCAAATTAGTATTAAAATAATAACTAGTCATAAGTGGCCTGGTGGAGAGGGGTGGTTTCTATGGTCTTTAGTGGAGTGGGTTCGATACCCATGTGTAGTATTTTTTTCTTTTAACATTTTTTTATGTTTATGTTTTATTATATTCATAGTTTCATTATCATAGCATAGATTTGTTTTCTTTTAATTTCATCATTCATTCAAAACCATTTTAAACTGTTAAAATCACACTTTTCTCGATTCAATATCGAACCCATTTTCATACCCTGGTAAGTCGATTGCTTTTAAGCATCGCCATCAACCTCACATAGCTTACTCTTGGGCTTTCTTACAATGAGCCGGTTCTCTTGCACTTACACTCATGCATTGCATTATTTGTTGTTTGGGCCCGATTTAATTATTTCATGATTTTTGAATTCCCATTCGACAAAATGTACCCCACTCCCCCGATGTGTAATAATCTTGTATTGTTTTATCTCTTTATTTGCTTGACTGTTTTGTTAGATACCAACACAAGAATAAAATCAACAATTTCAAAAATACAAAAATATGACTCGATCCAACGTCGAGTATTTTCTCAATAAACAAATCAATTCACTTCTCCCTCCTATTCTATTCCATTTCTTTCAAACTTTCACCAAACGCTTGATTCAACGTCAAGCCACTCTTTTTCTAATAAAAACTCAAAAAATATTAATTCATATTCAAGACCTTTTCAATAAAGATGGAAGTGGAACGTGGTGTATACCAGGCACTCCTGAGACTAGGATTCGAGATGTATATCTCGCCAATCCTAGCTCTCGCCATCATTCAAATTCATTCACTTTGCTCTCTCAAACACTCATTCAAATTTCTCTTAAAAAACATCCATCAATACTTGATCTATGGTCAAGTCATTTTCACAACAAAACTCAAAATACCTAATTCTTATTTAACACTTTTAATAAAGGTGGAAATGGAACATGGTGTATACCATGCACTCCTGAGGCTAGGATTCGAGATGTATATCTCGCTCATCCAAGCTCTCGCCATCACCTAAAATTGTCAATGCGGTTTCTTCAAACCCTTTCTCAATCAAATTCCAAAATACTTAATTCCTATCTTAACCTCTTTCAATAAAGATGGAAATGGAACATGGTGTATACCGTGCACTCCTGAGGCTAGGATTCGAGATGTATATCTCGCTCATCCAAGTTCTCGCCATCACTCAAAACGCATCCAACCAATCAAATTCTTTTCTCGCCGCCGTGCGGTTAATCAAAGAACCTTTTTCATAAATGAAAGATATATTGTCTTAAGTGATACAAAACAATGTTTCGGCCACGATTGTTGAGTCGAGATAAATGACGCTTTTCCGAATGTAGATTTATAAATCCGTTCGATGTGTTGTATGCGTCCACTCCTCATCTGTTTTGGGTAAAACAATGTTTTCGTCCATTAATACAGTATAGCTTTCGCTAAAATCGACCAACAAACAAAACATTTTTCTACCCAGAACTACGTAAGCCTTGATTTCTCTTTTGAGATACGTAGGAGCAGGATTCGTAAATCTTGTCAGGCCCACTAATAAAAAAACTTAGGTTTAGTCCTTCGTCAAAAATCCAAAAACATTCTCTTCTCATCCTTTCTTTCTTTCCCACCTAATAATTTGAAAAGCCTAATATTTTAACTAACACTAACGCACACAACTAACCTAATGGTTCCCGTTGAGTACAACGGACGTGAGGGGTGCTAATACCTTCCCCTTGCGTAATCGACTCCCGAACCCTGATATTGGTTGCGATGACCATATCTTATCCTTTCATTTGTCTTGGGTTTTATCGATATTTCCCCTTTCCTCTTTAGGAAGAAATAAAGTTCGGTGGCGACTCTATTCAGCCCATCATTGCGAGCGTGCGATCGCGCTTCGCTTTGAAGTCGTATCCCCATTTTTTTTGAGGTGCGACAGATGGCGACTCTGCTGGGGAGTCTAATCCTAAGTGAGTCAAGCCTAGTTAGGACGTTTGTGTGCTTTTGTTTGTTTAATTATGTGGCTTTTCCCTTATTTATTGCTTTTTAATATCTTTATTGTTATATTGATATTTGTTGTATATTGGTGTGTTGGGTACTTGGATTTTGATTGCAAACCATGTGGGAAAGACTCTACACCCGAGTCTAGAGTGAAAAAATAACATAAGATAGGACGATGGTTGAGTAGTACGGACTCCCGAGGTGAATACTTCGTAAGAGTCGGTACGAGAACCTCACTTAGAGTAGATTCTTTTGCAAATATTGTCGCCCGAGGTGTATACCTCGTAGGCGCTGATGTTTCAAAAGGGTCCGTGACTCTAAGGACCTTTTAGAACATTGAACCTTTGGCCAACTAGAAATGATGGTTGCGTAGTATGGATTCCCGAGGTGGATACCTCGTAAGGATCGATACGAGAACCTCGCTCAGAATAGATTCTCCAGATGGAGTTGATGACCGGAAAGTATTTTCCGTAAGCGTCAAACAGTCTTTTGAATCCATGACTCTGAGTATCCTGTCTAGAACCCAGTCGATGGTTGCGTAGTACGGACTCCCGAGGTGAATACTTCGTAAGGGTCGGCACGAGAACCTCACCCAGAATAGATTCCCTTCATGGAGTTGACGACCGGAAAGTATTTCCCGTAAGCGTCAAACATTCTTGTGAATCAATGACTCTGGGGATCCTTTGCAACAAAGCCCTAGATCATACCCGGTGAGAACCCCGTTTTGGAAAAGCAATCAAATTTATCAGTACCTCGGACTTTTGAACCCGTGTATTGAAGAAAAAACACAAATATGCATGGCTTGCATTGCATTCATTCACATTTCATTGCATTTGCATCTCATCATAACGCATGTCATTTTCCAGAAAAAATAAAAAAAAAACTCATCCATCCTTTGTCCGTGAAGCAAAGTGATTCTCAACACGCGTTTAGAACAAAGAACCATGTCTCAGGAGTAACTAAGGAACACCGTAAGGTACGGTGCACTTAAGTGAATTGTAGATCATCGTAAGGTACGGTGTACTTAAGTAGAATATGAAATAGGGTAAGGTACCACGTGCTTAAGTGATTTTGGCATATTACACATAGACTTAAGTGGGCTTTTTAGCTTGCAGCCCACACAAGTGGTTCTATAAATAGAACCCTTGTGTAGAAGCATTTGTGCAGTTGCAATTTCGTCTCTCTCTCTCTCTCTCTCTCTCTCTCTCTCTCTCTCTCTCTCTCTCTCTCTCTCTCTCTCTCTCTCTCTCTCTCTCTCTCTCTCTCTCTCTCTCAAAGCCTTCATTTGTAGCAGCTAGCACTGAGATTGAAGGAATCCGTTCGTGTGGACTGAGTAGAGGCGTTGTCATCATTCAACATTCGTGATCGCTCCGTAGATCTGCATCAAAGGTTTCAATCGTCATAAGAGGTAACGATTCTATCACTGATCATGCCCATTCGTAAGGATCACTAAAGGAGAAAATTTTAAATTCCGCTGCGTTTTGGATCGCTATTCTCCTTCAAATCCGTCACCGGTTAAGATGAACATATCAAGGATAGACTTGCCTGGAAATGTCAAGGAGGATACCCGTCATCGGTTAGGATGAATATATCAAGGATATACCAACTGAACAAAAAGGGTAGGAATTACATCTATCGAAAGCTGGATGGAAAACCGTCGGAGAGAAAATCCGTCACCGGTTAGGATGAACATATCAAGGATTAACTCTGTGAGTGGACAAAATAGGATTTACAACTACCGGTTACTGGGTAGAAAACCAATCAAAGAGAAAATCCGTCACCGGTTAAGATGAACATTTCAAGGATAGACTCTGAAAAGGGGATAAAGTGGGATTTACAACTACCGGTTACTGGGTAGAAAACCACAAGGAGAAGAAAACCCCTCATCGGTTAAGATGAACATATCAAGGATTAACTCTCTGAGGAACAAAATAGGGATTACAACTACCTTTTTACTAGGTAGAATACCAAAAATGAGAATATCCTTCACTGGTTAAAGTGAACATATCAAGGATATACTCAGACAGGGGAAAGAAAGATATCTGTCATTGGTTAGGGTGAACATATCAAGGATATACTTCCTGGGGAATAGATCCACTAGGGACTCCACTGAGGAGAAAAAATAAGGGTACTTTTGCTGGGTATTAGGCAAGAAGTAACGAACTGCAAACTAAGAAGAATATTACCAGTTACTGGGTAATAGACTCTTAGGGGACCAAAGTATCTATCTAGGTAAGAGCTAGAAAGAAAACGGTCAATCAAGACTTAGCCCAATGAGGACATAACTCAAGGGGAGTAATTCCATCCAGATAATCACTGGAGAGGAAACTGAAATAACAACCATCCACGAGGAAACAAACTCAGTGGGGAAATGGAGAAAGATTAAAGTCTTTCTGCTTAAGGGGATGACCCTCTACAATTGAAGGAGGACAGACACCAGATTTGGTATGGGGATAAAATACCGCCATAACAAAGAATAAGAGTCTCAAACAAATCAAATATGAAGATGCAGGATATGCAAATTATGAAATTATATATATATATATATATATATATATATATATATATATATATATATATATGGCACATGGCAGTCAATCTCTTCTCTTCAATCAAATTCAACTGATCAAACCTAGTCTAACACCATTCAGCTTCAGTTAACTTGGCTTCCATAAGCACATGCAATGAATGAATCTCAACCTCTACGGGGAGCACTGCTTCCATACCATAAACAAGAGAGAAAGGGGTTGCCCCTGTTGAAGTGCGGATGGATGTATGATACCCATGCAAAGCATATGGGAGCATCTCATGCCAATCCTTGTGTTTGACAACCATCTTCTGAATAATCTTCTTAATATTCTTATTCGCAGCTTCAACAACCCCATTCATCTTGGGTCTGTAGGGAGAAGAATTATGATGTGCAATCTTGAAGTCTTTGCAAAGAGCTTCCACCATATTGTTATTCAAGTTCGATCCATTATCAGTAATGATCTTACTTGGCACACCATAACAGCATATAATCTGATTCTTGATCTTACATTTGCATACGATGCCGCTTCAACCCATTTTGTGAAGTAGTTAATTGCCACTAAAATGAAGCGATGTCCATTAGAAGCTTTGGGCTCAATCATCCCAATCATATCAATTCCCCACATGGAGAAGGGCCATGGGGAAGAGATAACATTCAATAGTGTCGGAGGAAGATGAATCTTATCAGTATAAAAATGACACTTGTGGCACTTCTTCATAAATTTACAGCAGTCAGATTCCATTGTCAGCCAACAGTAACTTGCTCGCAACATCTTCTTCGCCATTGCATGTCCATTGGAATGAGTACCAAAGGAACCTTCGTGCACTTCAGTCATCAACAAGTCTGCTTCGTGTCTATCCATGCATCTGAGCAAAACCATGTCGAAGTTTCTCTTGTACAGTATATCACCATTCAAGTAGAAATTGCCGGCTAATCTTCTTAAAGTCCTCTTATCTTTCAAAGATGCCCCAGGCGGGTAAATATGACTTTGGAGGAAACATTTGATGTCGTAATACCATAGTTTCTCGTCTTTAATCTCTTCCATAACAAACACATGAGTTGAGCTATCAAGACGCATCATAGACAAATTGGGAACTCCATTCAATACTTCACTATAATCATTGACGCCAAAGTTGCAAGAGCATCTGCCATCCGGTTCTCATCTCGAGGGATATGATGAAACTCAACCTTTGTAAAGAAAGTTGAAATCCTCCTCGCATAATCTCTATATGGTACTAAACCGGGTTGATTTGTCTCCCATTCTCCTTTGATCTAATTCACAACCAAAGCTGAATCACCAAAGACATCCAAATACTTGATTCTAAGATTCATGGCCTCTTCAAGCCCCATAATGCAAGCTTTATACTCTGCCATGTTGTTTGTACACTTGAAAGTCAATCTAGCTGTAAATGGTAGATGCGTGCCTTGAGGAGTAATAATCACTGCCCCAATGCCATTTCCATATTGATTAACGACTCCATTAAATACTATGCCCCAACGGGAACCAGGTTCTGGCCCTTCTTCAAGCAATGGTTCATTACAATGCCATTTCGATATCATACTCTGACAACAACATTTGCCAACGGGCGATTCTCCCAGTTAGAGCAGGCTTCTCAAATATGTACTTGATTGTATCCATTTTAGATATCAACCAAGTGGTATGATTCAACATATATTGGCGCAGACACTTAGCAGCCCAAGCCAATGCGCAACAAGTCTTCTCAAGCATAGAATACCGAGTCCCACAGTCGGTGAACTTCTTACTGAGGTAGTAAATTTCAAATTCTTTCTTTCCAGTCTCATTTTGATGACCAAGAACACAACTCATACTATCTTCGAGCACAGTCAAATACATGATCAACGGTCTTACTTCAACAGGTGGAGACAAAATCGAAGGTTCAAGCAAATATTCTTTGATACTGTCAAAAGCTTTTTGGCAATCTTCGGTCCAATCACAAGATTGATCTTTCCGAAGAAGCTTGAATATAGGTGCACATGTGGCAGTCATGTGGGAAATGAATCTGGAAATATAATTCAAGCGGCCGAGAAAACCTCTGACTTGCTTCTCAGTTTTGGGCGCATGCATCTTTCGTATTGCTTTGACCTTGACATGATCAACTTCAATACCCTTCTCGCTCACAATAAAGCCCAACAACATACGAGAACGAACACCAAAAGTACACTTGTTGGGATTTAAGCGGAGTTTATACTTCCTCAAATGCTGGAATAGCTTCAACAAATGCTTAACATGTTCCTCTTCATCAATTGATTTAGCAATCATGTCATCAACATAAACTTCAATCTCTTTATGCATCATATCATGAAAAAGAGTAGTCATTGCTCTCTGGTAAGTTGCACCAGCATTTTTTAAACCGAAAGGTATCACTCTATAACAGAATGTTCCCCAGGGTGTAATGAATGTGGTTTTCTCCATATCTTCGGGTTCCATCTTGATCTGATTATATCCGGAAAATCCATCCATAAACAAAAAGACTTTGAATTAAGCAGTATTGTCTACCAACATATCAATGTGTGGCAGAGGGAAATCATCTTTTGGACTAGCTTTATTCAAATCTCTATAGCCGACACACATGCGGACTTTTCCATCTTTCTTCGGCATAGGCACAATATTGGCCACCCATTACGGATACTCAGCATTTACAAGGAAACTGACATCAATCTGCTTCTACACTTCCTCTTTGATCTTCACAGCCATATCAGGATGCGTTCTTCTCAACTTCTGCTTGACTGGCGGGCATTCTGGCTTCAACAGCAATCAATGCTCCACAATCTCAGAATCCAAACCAGGCATGTCTTGATAGGACCAAGCAAACACATCTGAATATTCTCGAAGAAGATCAATCAACCCCTTCTTAGCATCTGGACACAGTCGAGACCCAATCTTGACTTCTTTCACATCATCCTCGGAATCCAAGTTGACAAGCTCAATCTGCTCTTCAAACGGCTGAATAATCTTCTCATCTTGCTCAAGAAGACGAGATAATTCATCACTCACTTCTATATCACTTTGCTCCTCGACCTCAAACACAGGGAATTCAAAATTTGGAGAAGGAGAAGGATCATTGTATTCAATGGGGTTTAAGGAGGGCTTCAGACAGGTGCCTGCCAAGGTAACATGACAGGTCTTCCAGACTACATGAAGATTAAGGGATTATACCTAAGTGGTATGCCAACCACAATCAAGCAAAGTAAAGTTCAAATGAACTTAAAGCAACTTAGGTACCTGTGGGAACAACTAAACCAATCAGTACAATACTCAGACAACAGTCAACAGTCACTATCAAACAGACAGACAAATCAATAGGCACAATGAGTAAGCCCTAAGGCAAACACAAATGAGTTGTCATCAACCTACAAAACAGCAAATGTTAGCAATCAATAGCAAATATCAACATTTAAATGATGAAGCATCATCCACCATGGAGATTAAGTGCTTGAACCTGAAATTCACAACTCAAATGTAAGTCCAAACCACTAGGTCAAAGCCTAGGGTCAAAAGTGAAGAAAAAATCCAAAACAGGAGCTGAAATTCAACACAATGCAACTTCAAACATATATGAATATGTCCTAAAAAGGACCAAAACAAAATCATCTAGCAAAGGCATTTCATGTGCAAGAGAAGTCAAAGACAATTTCAAAGCTCACAAATGGACATTGAGAATGAAAATTCCAAATCAAAACAGAAATGATTCAAATAATTCTGTAATAATTTATGAACATTCAATACATCCTGAACAATCATCATACAAAAAATCATAAGCATCCAAGTTCAATTGGCATGGAAATAAAATTGCACAAGTTGATCATCAAATTATGTGACACATATTGTCACACCAAGTTAACACATGCATAAAACAGAAATGGTAAATGAGAAAAATACCAAACCAAGCCTAAAACATCCATTAACATGTTAGGAACAATCATGCAAAATTTCATGGCATTTGGAATATTTTTGAGCATTTTATGATAAGATGAATGGAGCAAGGTCACAAATGTACACACGTTCACATACTCAACCACAATTCAAAATCCAGAAAGTGTAAAATCATGAAATTACCACCAAAAATTTTTGGACAAACAAAGGATCATGCTACAAAAAATTTGGAATTAATTGAGCCATTTTTCAATTAGTTATGAATTTTGGAAGTTGGAGGAAAAAAATGAAATGAAAATGGCACATACATGAAATTAGGGAGGGAAAAGCATAATTGTGAAATAATTTGAAAAACGCTGCTACCAGGAATCGAACCTGGTAGCAATTTGAAATGAGCGCCTGGCCATGAAACGCTGCCGTTTTGGCAGCAAGCCCTAGTTCTACGCTAGCGACGGTTCAAACCGACGCAAAGGACGCAAAACCGACGTAACACGAAGATCTTCATCTTCTTCATGAAGATGATGAAGAACAGCATGAATGTTCATGCGTTTTTTCCAGAATTTTTCAAAGTGCCCAGAATTTCACAAATTTTATATCAAAATGAAGCCTATGCAACGAGGAACACGAATCCATAAACAATTCACACTAATTCATCATGAATTTCAAGAATCGAAGGAAAACTTTCTAGATCTACAAACTTTCAATTCCACATAACTTCATGAATATTGCACCAAATCACACGAAATTTATATCAGCATTCTCACCATGAAAAACTCTACAATTCTATGCACATAAAATCATGAATTAGGAGGTTCGAAAATGTGACCTCTTGAAGCTCCAACAATGGCAGTGGTAGATTCAAGTGTCCAAAAGCATCCAAATCCCTTCTATCAACCTTGTTAACACCTCTGAAGTTGAAAATGAAGCTTGGAATGGCTTGGATCTAGCTTAGATTTGAATCTCCATCATCATGTTCTTGATCTTCAAGTGCTCAATTCTTGCTCGAATCTTCCAAACCAATGCTTGATTTATGCTAAATGAAGGTCAGTGAACAAGAATATGGAAGAAAATCAATGCACTATGTGGAAGAAATTGAAGTTTTGATTTGGAGAAAAAATGGAGGGAAAAAGAATTTTGAGATCTAGATCTAGAATTTATGAAGCTAAACTGAAATTCTGTTAGGTTTTTCTATTTATATGCTTCACTAATCACATACTAATTAAAATTAGGCATGGTTTAGTTGTGATTAATCAAAATAAGGTGTTATGACCAAAAATGACATTTTGCATGGTGCATGGAGCAAATGGACGTGAACAGTAACATTTTCTTGATCAAAGTCACTCAAAATCATCTTTTAAACACATTGGCAATGGTAGAAAGTCCTCATGGTGCACCATTTTTGAATTGGCCATTTTCCCTCCAAAATTGACTTGAAATAGAAAATGATCATATGATGGAAATTCATGCAATGTGATGAATGTTTTGGAAAGTTCATGTCATGAGAAGAAAAATGCAAGAAGAGCCACTCAATTTGGAGTTATGAATCAAAAGATATGGCCTTTTGAAATCCCATGCACACTTGGCAATGATTGGATCATATCTCCTCAACCACACATCATAAATTCATGATCTTGGACTTTTTGGAAATGGGAGAGAGAGATCTTAAACTTTCATGTTGGACAAAAATTCATTTGAAGCTTCCTTGATGATGTAAGATCAAGTTGAATTTGAACCAAGACCTTTCCATTTTTGGAAACTTTCAATTATGGGTCACTTTCTATTTTTGGCAACTTTTGCCATGACCTCAAATTCTTCAAGATATGCATTTGTAATGACAAATAAGCCTCTTTTGGACATGAATGAGATGTTGAAACTCATTTCTCCACCTCCTAGCCCTCAGTTGACTTTCTGTTGACTTTTATGGTTGACAGATGACTTGAACATGCACAGATGATTTTGGGCCTCAACCACTTGATGAAATAACTCCAAAATGAAACCCTAGCTTATACAAGCTCAATAAAATCATATGATGATCTCCATCTCAATAAAGACCTCATCTCCTTGAGAATCCCTGGTTGGGAGAATGCCATTGATTAGGGTTGACCAGAGGTCAAAACCCTAATCCCAAAGAACATGATCAGGCACAGTGAACCCCTTGAGGATGATAAGACCATGATGATGGTGATATATCCTTTTTCAACAAGATAATACTCAACCTCTTTGAGGAACCAATAAAACCCTAATTGAAGAGCAACCCTCAGATGATTGATCATCAATTCATGAGACCCTTAGGCTTGAATCTCTCAACCTCTCTATCTTCTGAGCAAGACTTAGGAGGATGACTTGTTTATTTTCACATGATATGCAAAGATGCAATGCCTAATGTCCTAAGAATGCAAAATGCAAAACTAGTCCCAAGAAGAGGAGGGCAAATTTTGAGATGTTACAGCTGCCCCTATTCAATCTACTGTGAACCTGTCGATATTGTAATACCCCAAAATTTACCCATCATTTTTCCTGGAAGCATACGCTTTACACCTCATGCATGCATTCATTTTTAGGTCATTTAACATTAGATACATTGCATTTCATCATGTCAATCAGAATTAGATCCAAGAAACTTTATTTAAAAAATAAAAATAAAAATAAAATCAAAAAAACGAAGAAAAAAAAATCAAAAAATAAAATAAATAAATAAATATATAAAAAAATAATAATAATAAATAAATAAATAAATAAATAAAAGAAAAAATCTCAGACTTGGACCTCTCTCAAAAGCCCACTAAGCTACCAATATTAAGCTATAAATACTAGAGTTTCAGTGAAACAAATATGGATTCTATTCCTATTACCCTGAGGAAAAAGATAGTGAGAGAAGAGCTAACAGAGTTCAGAGCAGCCTCCAAACCCTGAAGGGAACTCAACTGCACAGAATCACCTCTGCCTCACATAAACCCTAAAGATTGTTTTGTAAACCTCACGGGTGCAACTCAATTTCAATCAAGCTCTCCAATTAGGTTTGCCCTATATCCATCATCTTTATGCCTTTAATTTGAATGCTCTAAATGTATGAGGTATTATGGGTGAATTTGATACCCTTTTGATGCATGTCTTTTTTGTGAATTTTAATGGCATGATTCATGTGGTTACATTTTGATTTGGGGGCAACCCTTGATTACCCTATTTTTTTTGTCTCTAACCTGTTTGTTGAGTTTTTGTGAGGGCTCACATGACTTTTGCAGGGATAACTTGCGTGGTTTTCCACTTTATTTGTGGGATACCCCCTGGAGATTTCATTCTGATTACCTGTACTGACTCACTTTCTTTGATGGTGTTTAGCTTGGAAGGATCCCTGGGTTTCCCATTCCTCTAACTACTATTACTTCGGATCTTTATCCGCGTGGTACTTTTACATTTTTCCCGCATTTTACTGCTTTCCTAGCTGGAAGACCTCGATAGGAGGCAATGTTTTTGTGTGTTTTTTTACAGGTTCCTTCGTCAAGGACTGCCTTTTGCATGAGTTCACCAAACCCTAACCCTTCATTGATTTTTCTTCTCCTAAACACACGTTTACTCCTTCTACTACAGGTGAGTAAGTCTCCAAAGGTCGAGCATCCGGTAGATTGCGTAGTAACGTCGTTCGTCCAAATCCCACTCCATAACCCCGTAGTTAGCCGAACTACGACTTGCTCTGATTCTCATTCCAGATGAGATACGTAGGCATTAGACGCGATGTCTTAGCGAGCACACATCCCCCAACCCATAGGTCAGCCGAGCTACGAAGACTCTGATTCTCATATTCAGATGAGATACGTATGCAGTGGATGCGACATCCGCGCGAGTCATTTTCATTTAACCCCCTTTTTTAGTAAACAACACAAGATAAACTCACACCCTTTAGACAAGAACTACAAAAGTGGATCCCGTAGAGTACTACGGATGCGTAGGGGTGCTAATACCTTCCCTTCGCATAACCGACTCCCGAACCCAAGATTTGGTTGCGAGACCTTGTCTTTTCCTTTCCTCTTTTTAGGTTTACTTCGAGCGTTTCCTTTCCCTCCTTTGGGATAAATAACGCACGGTGGCGACTCTTTTGTCATTTTCTTTCGCCGGTTGTTTTTTTCGCACACTGTATTTTTCAGGTTGCTACAGCTGGCGACTCCACTGGGGAACTAAGAAGTTGACCTCTTGCTGGTCCATCTTCCCTAAGCGAGTCCCTCCTAGCTTGTGTGATTTCTTGTTTATTGGGTGTTCATGCTTTTGTACATTTATTTGCTTACCTGCTTGCATGCATCTGTTGTATCTGTTGGATCTGTTTGTTTGTTTGTTGGGATGGGGTGTTCTATGAGAGATAAGCCCATTACCCAGGCTTGAGTGTACACACAGGTTTTAGAGTGGATAACCATGAGGCTTGCGTGGCGTGTTGCTACGTTAAGTCGTTCGTGAAGAACCACACCTAGACGAGGTTTCTTTTGGATATATTATGTCTTACGGGTGTTCCGTAACGGCAGGATGTTCCTCTAGAAATCGTCGACTCTGGTGACCATTTCCCGAGAACTCAGTCGAGGCCTCTCCTCCGAGACGTGATTATGTTAGCTCTGGTGGGCGCATTCTCGCTGCTCAATCCGAGGATCCCGAGACTGGGAACTTGCTATTAGGATGTCCTGTTGAGGGGAGTCAATGGAGGTCTTTTGTCCCGTAATAATACCAAACCTTCAGTGGTAAACGTATTATTCGCGACTGAAGGGCTGAAGCTGACGAACTTCTGTTCTTAGAACCTACCAGTGAGGGGCGGGCTAAATTCAGGAAACCTTAACCTCCGACCAACCCGGTTTTCTGGAGCAGAGATCTGATCTTATATTATATTCTTCAGTGGGTTTTCTCTTCAGACAGTGCAACCCGACAGATGTTCAAGCAGATACAGCAATCTTGATTTCCATGCCACTGCATTGCATTCACATCATTGCATCACATCATTCTGCATTCATATCATTTAACACATGTTTATCCATTTCTAGGGGGTTTACATCTTCTTCTTGATTCCGGTCGGGGTTTTTCTGGCTCTCTTAAGATGGATATTGGCAGAAAGAGACATGTTGCCTACAAGTTTTCGGTGGTCTGTCTGGAGCCCATTCAACAGTTAATGAAGTTAATGGATCCTGATTCTCTAGAAGGATTCCGAAAGGATTACGGTTTGATTCTAAGTTTCTTCACGATTCTTTCCAAGGATCAACATGATGCTCTATTCACACTACTGCAGTTTTACGATCCTCCATTGAGGTGTTTCACATTCCCGGATTATATCTTGGTCCCTACTTTGGAGGAGATTGCCAGTTTTCTCAGAGTTCCTATCAAGTCACAGTTGTTATTCTACAGTTCTGAGTTTCTGCCCGATCTCAGCCTGGTTGCTTCAACCACATATTTGGGGGAATCAGTCTTGAAGGCTAATATGTGTCAGAAGGGAGGAGTCAGTGGTTTTCATTTGAGTTTCTTACTGGGAGAAGCAAAGAAGAAACTTGAAGATGGTGACCAGAGGGGTTTCAATGCTGTGTTGGCTCTTTGTGTGTATGGAATTGTCCTGTTCCCTAATGTTGCCAAATTTGTGGACAGGGACGCAATACGCCTCTTCGTGTTGAGAAATCCAGACTTGAAGAGGTATTCGGAGAAGATGATGGGAATTACTACAAAGAGCACATCAACGAACTGGATGGGATCATTCACAAGAGGAACCTGCTTATCCGGCGTTTGACAGAATCTCCAGATCATCCCGACACGGTGGCATTACTGGATGAAGTGAGGAGCAGTCCTTATGGGTTGTATACAGGAGGCTGATTCCTGATTTATGTTACTCTCTTTACTTATTGCTTTGTTGCTATGATCCACAGGCTTGTTGTGGAGATCCTCTTTTGATGTATTTTTGGCTAAGGCCCCTTTCCTGGAACTCATTTGTATGATGGTTTCCCTTTATGGTATCTTGATCCTAGAAGTTTATCCATGACTCAATCTTCTTGCACTATTCACCTGATGTGAGACTGGAATCAAGGGGGTGGAATACCTTTTGGATTTGATAAACATGTCATTACATTTACATATTCATTGTCATATCTTGCATAACAGGTACCGCTGCGGTGTTCTCATATTGTTTGGTGTTTCCAGCAGGATAGTTGACTCAGGCATTCACCGATACGGTACCCGAAGGAATCAACAGAGAGCAATGGAAGGTGTACAAGCAGAGCTCGCTGAGATGAGGATCCGCATGACCCAATTCATGGATGTGGTTCAAGGGGTGGCTCAGGGACAGCAAGAGCTCAGACAGATGATGCAGAGGAATCCCGTCGCTACTCAACCAGAGACATTGGATGATCCTCTAGCTGGAGAGGCTAATGGTCCCAACGGACCGGGGCCTATCCCGATCCCACATGTCAACCTTGATCAACAGCTCGTCCATGATGATCAGGCCGATCAATTCCCCCTACTTCAGGAAGACTTTGGCATGGGCCATGGCATGGACCCCATGTTTAGAAGATTGTAGGAGAGGCTGAAAGCTGTGGAAGGACAGAATCCTTTGGGAGTAGATGTTGCTGACTTGGGGCTGGTCCCAGGTGTGAGAGTGCCACCGAAATTCAAAGTCCCGGTCTTTGACAAATACAATGGCAGCTCTTGCCCCAAAACTCACGTGCAAGCCTATTTCCGTAAAATGGTTGCATACTCTGATGACGAGAAGCTACTTATGTACTTCTTCCAGGATAGCCTAGCTGGGGCGTCCTTGGAATGGTATATGAGGCTGGACAGAGCCCATATCCGCTGTTGGAGGGATTTGGCGGAGGCTTTCGTAAAGCAGTATCAGTATAATGCAGACATGGCTCCGGACAGAACTCAACTTCAGAATCTGTCTCTTAAAAGCAATGAGTGCTTCAGGGAATACGCTCAACGCTGGAGGGAGATAGCTTCCCGTGTTCAACCTCCTATGTTGGAAAAGGAAATGGCCAACGTGTTCATGAATACGCTGCCTGGACCTTATCTGGAGCGCCTGGTGGGGTGCAATGCCTCCAACTTTGCTGATGTGGTCTCTACCGGAGAGAGGGTGGAGAATTACCTGAAGATCTGCAAGATCCAAAATGGAGTTGGATCTTCATCAGGGGTAAAAAAGTCGTTCATTGGAGGGCATAAGCAGAGAGAGGGGGGAGTGAATTCTTTGACTTCCTATCAGAACAGAGGTGTTAGAAGGAACAGTTTCCAGAATTATCATCAAAAACCGTATGTTGCGGCTGTGACCATTCCAGCTGCAGCACCACTACAACAACAACAACCACAACTTCAACCAGCTCAGTACCAACAGCAGCAACAACCGGGTAACAGACCCGCCTATCAACAGAGGCAAAGGATGATGGACCGGCGTTTCGACACCCTTCCAATGTCGTACGCTCAGTTGCTTTCTAGTCTTCAATAACTACAGCTTGTGCAATTGCGCACTCTGGCTCCTCCTGTTGGTAGACTTCCGGTGGGTTACGACGCCAACGCTAGGTGTAGCTTCCACTCTAGGGCACCTGGCCATAACATTGAGAACTGCAAAGCTTTTAAGCACGTAGTTCAGGACCTCATAGATTCAAAAGCCATCAACCTTGCACCGGCTCCTAATGTCGTCAACAATCCCATGCCGCAGCATGGTGGTGCAAACATTAATATGATGGAAGGAAAAGCCAAGTCCATTAAGGATGTGTTGAAGTTGAAGACTCCATTGTTGGATATCAAAGGATGCTTGCTGAAGGCCGATGTTTTCCCCGGTTGTGGGAAGGATTGTTTGGATTGTGCCACTCAGAGTGGAGGTTGTTTGAAGCTACAGCAGGGTATCCAGGCCTTGCTCGACAAAGGTATCCTCCAGGTTGAAGATTTGTTTGTCCAAGAGTTTATGGAAGGGGTTGAGGAAGAAGGGTTTGAAGATGCTACTGATGAATTCGCAGATGTTGTTCCTACTGATTCTGTAATCCATGATGATGTATTTATTTTTTCCAATGTGGTTGATCCTGATGTAATTGAACTTGATTCCGATGTTTCGGATGCTTGCATTTCAATGAATGAGATTTCTGAGTACGACTGTGATATTGCTACTATCACTATTTTCTACCCAACTAATCAGATCAGTGTGCCAGAAGCGCAACCCGTGCCACCAGTGCGACAATCTACTATGACCATCACAACCCCTGGTCCTTTACCTTTCACCAGTGAAAGGGCCATTCCGTGGCATTATGGGGGGAGCGTATACACGCACGATCATAGGGTGGAACGGCCATTGAAAGTAGAAGAAGGTCAGAAGCCTGAACTTGACGGTCCCGCAGTGGATAATGTTGGTGGAATCGGGCGATTCACCAGGAGTGGTAAATTGTTCTCACCATCGGTTACCCAAGCTTAATGCTGATGCTGTGGCGAAAGCCAAAGGCAAGCAAGTCGTGAATGAGGGTACCTCTGCACCCCAGGATGGTTCTGAGCCCACTTTTGCAAAGGATGTGGACGAGCTTCTGAGAATCATAAAGAAAAGCGATTACAAGGTAGTCGATCAGTTGATTCAGACTTCGTTCAAGATATCCATTCTCTCACTCCTGTTGTGTTCGGAGGCACACAGGGAGGCGCTTCTGAAGGTTCTTAATGCTGCCTATGTACCTCAAGAAATCTCGGTAAACCAACTAGAAGGGATCGTCGCCAATGTGCATGCAAGCAACAGGTTGGGTTTTACCGATTCTGACTTGACACCAGCCGGATGCAATCATAACAAGGCTCTACACATCTCGATGGAATACAGAGACACCGTGTTATCACATGTTCTAGTGGATACAGGCTCCTCTCTCAATGTGCTACTCAAGAGAGCCCTGTCGAGGTTAGAAGTAGAGGGTTTGGTCTTGAAACCTTCAGATCTTATTGTGAGAGCCTTCGATGATTCTAAGAGATCGGTGTTTGGAGAGGTAGAATTGCCAATTCTGATTGGATCACAAACCTTCAACACTGTCTTCTACGTAATGGATATCAGTCCTTCCTACAGTTGCTTGTTGGGTCGTCCTTGGATCCATAATGTTGGGGCAGTCTCTTCAACTCTACATCAGAAGATTAAGTTTCCGGTCAACGGACGAATTATCACCGTCTGTGGTGAGGAGGACATCCTGGTCAGTAACCTGTCTACATTCAAGTATGTAGAAGTAGAAGGTGAAATTCATGAGACTCTGTGTCAGGATTTTGAGTCAGTTCAAATCAAGGATGCAGCTCCGGTGGAAGAGGTTAAAGCGGGTGCCTCTATCTCATCCTTTAAGCAGGCACAGGCCGTGGTGGATTCAGGTGCTGCTCCCGGTTGGGGGCGTCTGTTGGAATTACCAATGAAAGACGACAAGTTCGGGATTGGGTACCAGCCAGCTCTGACTTCTACAACTTCAACACTTCAGACTCATCAGGGGCCGATTACTTTCTCCAGCGCTGGCATCTTTCAGTATGGCCAGGTATCAGCAATCAATGAAGAGGGTGGGGATAGTGATTGTGACATCGACAACTGGGTGCGCCCGAGGATCCCGGGTGAAGTCATCAACAATTGGTCTTCTGAGGAGATTGTCCAAGTCACTTTTCTGAAGGAGTAATTTTCTTTGTTTATTCATGCATGTCCAAGTCTTACGTTCCGCCCAGGGCGTAATGACTCATTGTAGGGCTCATCTATGTGACACTTGCATTTTTTATCATAAATAAAGGACGTCTTTTTGCATTCAAATATTTCGTTCCCTGTCTTTCTATTTTTGCAGTTTTTCAAAATAAAAAAATGGCAATGTTTTGTTTAGTTTCCACTTTTTTCTTTCACACTCATAAGCACATACCATCACTCATGCAGATGCACGTCACCGGATCCTATTGATAACGGTTCTGCTATGGCTCGCTTCGAATTTGAAAATCCAATCTTTCAAGCTGAAAAAGAGGGTGATGAAGATTGTGAACTCCCTGAAGAACTTGCCAGGTTCTTAAAACAGGAAGAAAGGGTCATTCAACCGTATCAAGAGCCTACTGAAGTGATTAATCTCGGCCCCGAGGACGCCAAGAGAGAAATCAAGATAGGGGTTGCTTTGGGAGATGATGTGAAGAAAGGGTTGATTGAATTGCTGCAAGAATACGTTGACATCTTCGCCTGGTCTTATCAGGACATGCCCGGGCTGGACACAGACATCGTGGTACACCGCTTGCCTCTCAAAGAAGGTTGTCCTCCGGTCAAGCAGAAGCTCAGAAGAACAAGATCAGAGATGGCTGTCAAGATAAAGGAAGAAGTGCAAAAGCAGTTGGATGCAGGGTTTCTAGCAGTCACCAATTATCCGCCATGGGTTGCAAACATCGTCCCAGTACCTAAGAAGGATGGAAAGGTACGGATGTGTGTCGACTACCGGGATCTGAACAGAGCTAGCCCTAAAGATGATTTCCCATTACCTCACATCGACGTTTTGGTGGATAATACAGCTCAGTTCTCGGTATTCTCCTTCATGGATGGCTTTTCTGGCTATAACCAAATCAAGATGGCACCAGAGGACATGGAAAAGACAACTTTCATAACCCCATGGGGCACCTTCTGCTACAAGGTGATGCCGTTTGGTCTGAAAAATGCTGGAGCAACATATCAACGAGCTATGGTGACTCTATTCTATGATATGATTCATCATGAAATCGAGGTTTATGTGGACGATATGATTGCCAAATCTCAGACAGAAGAAGAACATTTGGTGAATCTGCAGAAATTATTTGAACGGTTAAGGAAATTCAAACTGAGACTTAATCCGAACAAGTGCACTTTCGGGGTGAGATCGGGAAAATTGCTGGGTTTTATTGTTAGCGGAAAAGGGATTGAGGTGGATCCTGACAAAGTGAAAGCAATACAGGAAATGCCTGAGCCAAGAACAGAGAAGCAAGTCCGTAGTTTCTTAGGGAGGTTGAACTACATTGCAAGGTTCATCTCTCACCTAACAACCACGTGTGAGCCAATTTTCAAATTGCTGAGGAAAGATCAGGCTATCAGGTGGAATGAAGATTGTCAAAGGGCTTTCGAGAAGATAAAAGAGTATTTGCAGAATCCTCTTATCCTTATGCCTCTAGTCTCAGGGAGAACGCTGATTATGTACTTGACAATTCTATGGGTTGTGTTCTCGGTCAACACGACGAGACAGGTAGGAAAGAACATGCCATCTACTACTTGAGTAAGAAGTTCACAGATTGCGAGTCGAGATACTCAATGCTTGAGAAGACATGTTGTGCACTTGCATGGGCTGCTAAGCGATTGAGACAATACATGCTGTCTCACACAACCCTACTGATCTCCAAGATGGATCCAGTCAAATACATATTCGAGAAGCCAGCTCTCACCAGAAGGGTGGCTCGTTGGCAAATGGTACTGACAGAGTACGATATCCAGTATACATCCCAGAAAGCCATCAAAGGGAGTATTCTGTCAGACTATCTTGCTCAGCAGCCGATTGATGATTATGAGCCGATGAAGTTTGATTTTCCAGATGAAGACATCATGTTCCTCAAGATGAAAGACTGTGAAGAGCCAGTTGTTGAGGAGGGACCTGATCCAAACGAAAAGTGGACTTTGTTGTTTGATGGGGCTGTCAATGCTAGAGGAAGTGGAATTGGCGCTGTCATTACTACTCCGAAAGGTGCCCACATGCCTTTCACCGCTCGTTTGACTTTTGAGTGCAAAAATAATGAAGCTGAGTACGAGGCCTGTATCTTGGGTATTGAGCAAGCCATTGATCTGAGAATCAAGACTCTGGACATCTTCGGAGATTCAGCTCTGGTGATCAATCAAGTGAATGGTGATTGGAATACTCTCCAGCCCACTCTGGTCCCCTACAGAGATTACACGAGAAGACTGTTGACTTTCTTCACAACAGTAAAATTGTATCATATACCTCGTGATGAGAACCAGATGGCAGACACACTTGCTACTCTATCCTCCATGATCAAGGTAATTCATTGGAACCATGCTCCCAGGATCGATGTGATGCGCCTTGACAGGGCTGCGTATGTGTTTGCTGCTGAACTGGTAGTCGATGACAAGCCCTGGTATCACGATATCAAGTGCTTTTTGAAGAATCAAGAGTACCCTGCAGGGGCATCCAATAATGACAGAAAGACTTTGAGAAGATTGGCAGGCAGTTTCTTCTTGAACAAAGACGATGTGCTGTATAAGAGGAACTTCGACATGGTTTTGCTCAGATGCGTGGACAGACACGAGGCGGACATGTTAATGCAGGAAGTTCATGAAGGTTCCTTCGGTACTCATGCAGGCGGACATGCAATGGCTAAGAAATTGTTGAGAGCGGGTTATTATTGGATGACCATGGAATCAGATTGCTTCAAACATGCTCGGAAGTGTCATAAATGCCAGATTTATGCTGATAAGGTGCATGTGCCGCCAAATCCTCTGAATGTGATGACTTCGCCGTGGCCGTTTGCTATGTGGGGCATTGACATGATTGGAAAGATTGAGCCGACTGCTTCCAATGGGCATCGCTTTATCCTTGTTGCCATCGACTATTTCACCAAGTGGGTCGAAGCAGCGTCGTTCGCGAATGTAACCAGACATGTGGTTGCCCGTTTCATCAAGAAAGAAATCATTTGTCGCTATGGGATTCCCGAAAGAATCATTACTGATAATGGTTCTAATCTCAACAACAAAATAATGAAGGAGTTGTGTCAGAACTTCAACATTCAGCATCACAATTCTTCCCCTTACCGCCCTAAGATGAACGGCGTTGTTAAGGCGGCAAATAAGAACATAAAGAAGATTGTGCAGAAAATGGTCATCACGTACAGAGATTGGCATGAGATGCTACCCTTCGCCTTGCATGGGTACCGTACTTCAGTACGTACGTCGATTGGGGCAACCCCTTACTCCCTGGTGTATGGTATGGAAGCAGTCCTACCTGTTGAAGTGGAGATTCCTTCTCTAAGAGTCCTGTTGGATGTCAAGTTAGACGAAGCCGAATGGATTCGGACAAGGTTCAATGAGTTAAGTCTTATCGAAGAGAAGCGAATGGCAGTCATTTGTCATGGGCAGTTGTATCAGAGTCGGATGAAGAGAGCCTTGGATCAGAAAGTGCGTCCTTGTTGTTTCCAAGTCGGAGATTTAGTGTTGAAAAGGATCCTTCCTCCTCAAACAGATCACAGGGGCAAGTGGACTCCTAACTATGATGGACCGTATATTGTCACCAAGGTTTTTGATGGTGGGGCCTTAATGCTTGCAACTATGGATGGTGAAAACTTCACTTCCCCTGTGAACTCAGATGCATTTAAAAAATACTTCGCATAAAATAGACCCGCTGGATAGTAAAAAGAATAGTCCAGGCAAAAATGGGCATCCCGACGAACCAAGAAAATGAAAAGGTTCGGGCAAAAATTAGGGATTAAAAATGAAAAGATCGTACACCCGGTAAGTTGAAAACCTGAAAAGGCAACTTAGGCAAAAATGGGTATCCCGGTGGATTGAAAACCCGAAAAGGGCGATCCAGGCAAAAGTTAGGGATTAAGCGAATGACTGCGTTCTGAGTTAGTTCTGAATCTCATCTCATGTCGATGACTGGAAATTTTCGAAAGGTAGGAAACAGTCCAATCACCTTTTCAGAAGGCTGATCATCTGGAGGATCTTGAAGACGGGCAAGTCATAGCAGAATTGGAACCCAATAGAAATCCATTTCACATTGCCATTAGATTAATTTATGTTTTTATCTTTTGTGCGATTACCTCTTTCCAGGGATTGCTTCCTGATGTAAATGCCTATTCAGAGGCCATTCAATCAATAAAATCATGTTATTCAGTATTTCTCTGTTTTCATTTTCATTTTACTGTTTTGTTTGCAAAAATGACGTCCGAATTTTTTATAAACATTGCATCATGACACATAAGGGCTTTACAGGTACATGCTTAATAAACATTTAAAATTGCTGTAAATTTTAAGTGCTTTGGATCGTCTATTTAGAACAGATACCCTCGGGGCATTTCCTTAAAATCCCCTGCAGATGACCGTGAATATCTTCCCCAGTGAGGTCACCAACAGACGAATCCAGTGTCTTATCCCTGCAGAGCTGATCAGAGTGTTGGATTCTTCAATCCCCAGCAGGCTCTCACCACTGTACTTCCCCAAGCGTTTGTTTCAGGACATACACTCCCCAGTAGAGTTGACAGTGCCAGACTATATATCCCCAGCGGAGTTGACAGTGTCAGACTGTATCTTCCCAGCAGAAGTGGCTGCTCCTTAGAGTTCGAGGCCAGATCGATAATCCCAATGCCAGATCCATGGTTTCTTTCCTTGAAGCAGAACCTCGGTACCGTATCAGTGTTTGCTTCCCCTGTTGAGTCATCTCTCGCGGATCGTGGTTGCCAGAACCACTATCGCTTTCCCCAACAGCAGGTTTTCAGTGTCGCTCTCTCCCCAGTCTGAATCTCGGCATTTCGTCATTGCTAGAACGCCGTGTGGCGGGTCATTTCCCCACATAATTCTTTGCGCTGTGCATCTCCAGCAGCCTTGCCAGGGTCCAGAAGATGGTGATCATTTCCCCAGCAGATCCCCTTGCCTCAGCTTGGCATTCTACCCAGCATTTCGCATCCCTGCATGTAGAATCATATTGCATTGCATCCTTCCAAATCGCGTAGCATTTCCATTTTCATGGAGCATTACGCCATTGAAAAATTCAAACATACGCATGTAAGCATAAAACGTTCTCGGTATCCCAAGTGATAAGCTAGAAGTTGTTTCCAGTACTCAGACTGAAGATTGTTCATGACTTACCTTTGTTATTCCCAGCAAGTGTCATTGGCCCATGCGCCGCCTCTATTATCTTTCCCTATTTCTGCCGATGCTGACAGGCATGAAGTTTTTCCGGTATTCAGACCGAAGTGGAATTCAGGCCAATTTTCCGGTATTCAGACCGAAGTGGCATTCAGGCCAATTTCCGATATTCAGATCGAAGTGGCGTTCAGGCCAGTTTCCGGTATTCAGACCGAAGTTGCGTTCAGGCCAGTTTTCCGATGTTCAGATCGAAGAAGTTTCCGACGTTCAGGTCGATGCAACTTGTGGCATTCAGGTCAATTTTCCGATGTTCAGATCGAAGAAGTTTCCGACGTTCAGGTCGATGCAACTTGTGGCATTCAGGCCAATTTTCCGATGTTCAGATCGAAGAAGTTTCTGACGTTCAGGTCGACGCAACTTGTGGCATTCAGGCCAGCCTCTTGGTGTTCAGACAGATATTAATAATCTCATATCTCCCGATGTTCAGATCGAAGTCATTTCCAGTATTCAGACTGATGAGCGGCATTCAGGCCATGGTTATTTCTGTGTTACCATTTATTTTGGTATCCAAGTTAACATTCTTTTTCGGTATTCAGACTAACTCTCACCGTACCAGACGGATTCTTCTTTCAAGACCACCTCTTTGCCGATTCTGACAGACATTGTTACTTCACTTCACTTCAGTGCAAATTTTTGGGCTTTTATTGTATTCAATCCCTTGATACCTCGAAAGCACGAAAGCCGCTGCTATCTTCTTTCCAGGTCTCCAGTTGATTGAATAGGGGCAGCTGTAATACCCCAAAATTTTCCCATCATTTTTCCTGGAAGCGTACGCTTTACACCTCATGCATGCATTCATTTTTAGGTCAGTTAACATTAGATACATTGCATTTCATCATGTCAATCAGAATTAGATCCAAGAAACTTTATTTAAAAAAAACAAAAAAAAACAAAAAAAACAAAAAAAAATGAATAAATAAATAAAAAACAAATAAAAATAATAATAAATAAATAAATAAAAGAAAAAATCTCAGACTTGGACCTCTCTCAAAAGCCCACTAAGCTACCAATATTAGGCTATAAATACTAGAGTTTCAGTGAAACAAATATGGATTCTATTCCTATTACCCTGAGGAAAAAGATAGTGAGAGAAGAGCTAACAGAGTTCAGAGCAGCCTCCAAACCCTGAAGGGAACTCAATTGCACAGAATCACCTCTGCCTCACATAAACCCTAAAGATTGTTTTGTAAACCTCACGGGTGCAACTCAATTTCAATCAAGCTCTCCAATTAGGTTTGCCCTATATCCATCATCTTTATGCCTTTAATTTGAATGCTCTAAATGTATGAGGTATTATGGGTGAATTTGATACCCTTTTGATGCATGTCTTTTTTGTGAATTTTAATGGCATGATTCATGTGGTTACATTTTGATTTGGGGGCAACCCTTGATTACCCTATTTTTTTGTCTCTAACCTGTTTGTTGAATTTTTGTGAGGGCTCACATGACTTTTGCAGGGATAACTTGCGTGGTTTTCCACTTTATTTGTGGGATACCCCCTGGAGATTTCATTCTGATTACCTGCACTGACTCACTTTCTTTGATGGTGTTTAGCTTGGAAGGATCCCTGGGTTTCCCATTCCTCTAACTGCGGTTACTTCGGATCTTTATCCGCGTGGTACTTTTACATTTTTCCCGCATTTTACTGCTTTCCTAGCTGGAAGACCTCGATAGGAGGCAATGTTTTTGTGTGTTTTTTTTTACAGGTTCCTTCGTCAAGGACTGCCTTTTGCATGAGTTCACCAAACCCTAACCCTTCATTGATTTTTCTTCTCCTAAACACACGTTTACTCCTTCTACTACAGGTGAGTAAGTCTCCAAAGGTCGAGCATCCGGTAGATTGCATAGTAACGTCGTTCGTCCAAAACCCACTCCATAACCCCGTAGTTAGCCGAACTACGACTTGCTCTGATTCTCATTCCAGATGAGATACGTAGGCATAAGACGCGATGTCTTAGCGAGCACACATCCCTCAACCCATAGGTCAGCCGAGCTACGAAGACTCTGATTCTCATATTCAGATGAGATACGTATGCAGTGGATGCGACATCCGCGCGAGTCATTTTCATTTAACCCCCTTTTTTAGTAAACAACACAAGATAAACTCACACCCTTTAGACAAGAACTACAAAAGTGGATCCCGTAGAGTACTACGGATGCGTAGGGGTGCTAATACCTTCCCTTCGCATAACCGACTCCCGAACCCAAGATTTGGTTGCGAGACCTTGTCTTTTCCTTTCCTCTTTTCAGGTTTACTTCGAGCGTTTCCTTTCCCTCCTTTGGGATAAATAACGCACGGTGGCGACTCTTTTGTCATTTTCTTTCGCCGGTTGTTTTTTTCGCACACTGTATTTTTCAGGTTGCTACAGATATGAACAGCCTCGGCTTTCAGATGATTATGGTGAAGAGTGATTGAATACCAAGAACAGACGAACAATTTGCGCTCTGATGGGAAATAATTAACAATGCCCGTCAGAATCGGCAAAGAAGCAATCTCAAAAGAAGAATCCGTCTGGTACGGAGAAAGTCGGCCTGAACACCGAAACAGAATGTTGACTTGGATACCAAAATAAATGGTAACACAAGAATACCCATGACCTGAACGCCGCATCAGCTGGGGATTATTATTATATTTTTTTTTCTTTTCTTGAACCCCGAAACTTTCTGATTGATGATTCTTTTCTTGAACCCCAAACAAATATTTTCTTTCGCGCGTATGATCCCCGATCACCGCATTTGAACCCCGATAACTTCATATTACTCTTGCTGCCAAACAATGAACCTCGTTCTCCATTTTCCCATGCTAATTCCGTTGGCAATGCCGGAAATAACACCAACCACCACTCTGATGGCGACATCTCAGAGGATATTCGACCAGACATTTACCAATGACTGGGAAGGAACTCGACGTTTACTGACATCGAACAATGATGTTTACTGACACCAAAGAAAGGATATTCGACCAGACATTTACTGATGACTGGGAAGGAACTCAATGTTTACTGACATCGAACAATGATGTTTACTGACACCAAAGAAAAGATACTCGACCAGACATTTACCAATGACTGGGAGGGAACTTGACGTTTACTGACATCGAACAATGATGTTTACTGACATCAAAGAAAAGATATTCGACCAGACATTTACCAATGACTGGGAAGGAACTCGACGTTTACTGACATCGAAAAATGATGTTTACTGACACCAAAGAAAAGATACTCGACCAGACATTTACTGATGACTGGGAAGGAACTCGACGTTTACTGACATCGAACAATGCTGTTTACTGACACCAAAGAAAAGATATTCGACCAGAAATTTACCAATGACTGGGAACTCGACGTTTACTGACATCGAACAATGATGTTTACTGACATCGAACAATGATGTTTACTGACACCAAAGAAAAGATACTCGACCAGACATTTACTGATGACTGGGAAGGAACTCGACGTTTACTGACATCGAACAATGATGTTTACTGACACCAAAGAAAAGATATTCGACCATACATTTACCAATGACTGGGAACTCGACGTTTACTGACATCGAACAATGATGTTTACTGACATCGAACAATGATGTTTACTGACACCAAAGAAAAGGGACATTACGGGGATCGACACGACACTTACTGGTATCGCAGGGATGACATCTACATATGTCAAAACCAGGCAGACGCTTGCCGGGGACTAACTGGGGAATGTTGTTGATCCAAAATCACGATGCTGAACTCCTCAGAGTAACACCTTCCAACTTCCATCTTGCACGACATAAATTCTTCCTCCAATATCGCACTACTGGGGGGACATTGTTGCTTTAACGTCATGATGCTAAACCCCTCAGAGTAACATCTTCCAACTTCCATCTCGCACGACAGAAATTCTTCCTCCAGTATCGCACTACTGGGGAATACCATTGACCCAACGTCACGATGCTGAACTCCTCGGAGTAACATCTCCACCACCCGGCGAAATCAAATCTCAAACGGTAACCACGGCTTGAGTCTAGTTTATCCAACGTCATGATGCTGAACTCCTCGGAGTAATATCTCCACCACCCGGCGAAATCAAATCTCAAACAGTAACCACGGCTTGAGTCCGATGCTTGCAATGTTGAGGCTGATCTTCCAACCAGCGAAACCACTTCTCAAACGGCAACCACGGCTTGAGTAGCATCTTCACCAACCGGCGAAACTGAATCTCAAACGGTAACCACGGCTTGAGACTAGCTTATGCTTGCAATGATGATGCATGATTTTTTTTTACAGCGTAATGCTCCATAATTATGGAAATGCTATGCAATTAGGTATGCAATATGCTATGCTTATCTAAATGATGAATGCATAAAAAGTATCCCCCTCAAGGGACTCTTCTGGGGAGCTCGAGGCACTCTGCTGAAGAGCTCGACAACACTCCAATCTCCACCCTGCTGGGGAATAGCACCGCTGCTGGGGAAAGGACCAACCTTACCAGGGATGACCTCCACTGAACCCGATCCACTTGGGGACTTCGCTGGGGAAGAAACCACTAACGCATTCTGCGGGGAAAACAGCAATCCTCGACTTGCTGGGGAACTAACAAGCTCCACCATGCTAGGGGAAATAGCTACCAACAGACACCTCCGCTGGGAAATAGCAACCTTCATGCCTGGCTGCTGAGGAACACCGATCTAAAACCCGCTGAGGAGATAACCATCCCGACCCTGCTAGGGAAGACACAGACCTTAAATCTGCTAGGGAGGTAACAATCCCGACTCTGCTTGGGGAAATAAGGAAAGTCTGGCACAGAACACCCGTCGACTCGTCGAACCCTGGTATTCCACATCTAAACCCAGTATCCGCTTTCCACTTTTGAGAGCTCCCAGACTCGTCTGGACTTTTCTGATTCATCACCTTGTATTCTTGACTTCTCCGTACTCTACGGAGATCGAACTCCCTGGATTCATACAAACTCTCCAGTCCTCAGACTTTGAAAAGTCTTCTTGATTAATCCTCCAGGATCGTCGCACGTTTCTCGCTGTCTTCACCATTCGTCAATTCCTTTGTCCCTGATTGGACTCCACGGGGATCTTTTGTCAAAAAGCTTCACATCACAACCTGCAAGTGAGTGAAAATATCTAACAGCACCTGCAAAAGAGATCGTTAGACAAAAACGTACCCCAGGCATGCCAAAATTTCAACACTTGGGTCACTCAACCTTCCGAATAAGATTTCAAGCTTTCAATCTTATAAACATGCATTGGAAGGGACCCACATATCTCAAAATGCAAAGATTCTTTATCAAATTAAACGGATGTTTTTGCAATCAAAGCGATAATGAAAACAAAAACAAAATTATTTGACTGAATATGCATTTTATTGATTGGAAAAAGTGTGGCTCAAACTGAGCAATACAAAGGAAGCAATTCCTGAAAAGAGGTAATTGCGCACAAAAGGAAAAATCTATCCTAATGGCAATGTGAAACCGTGATCTCATCGAGTTCCAACTCGGTTACACCCCATATGTCCTCAGACTCTCTGTGTTTTCCGCCTTCTGAACAAGACGCTTCCGACCGATCCCTACCGAGGATTATCCATGTGTCTCAACCAAAGTAAACGATCATGCTAGACGCAGTTGTTCGTTTCAATCCCTCTTTTGCCTGGACCGCCCTTTCGGGTTTTCAGTCCACCGGGATACCCTTTTTTCCCCAAGCCGCCCTTTCAGGTTTTCGACTTGCCGGGTGTACAATTTTTTCTTTTTATCCCTAATTTTTGCCCGAACCTTTTTTCATTCATTTTTTTTGGTTCGCCGGGATGCCCTTTTTTGCCTGGACTCTTTTATTCTTTTTGTCCAGCGGGTCTCTTTTTACGAAGTATTTTCTAACTGCGTCCGCATTCATAGAGGACGGAAAATCCTCGCCATCCACGGTCGTCAACAACAGGGCTCCACCAGAGAAAACCTTCTTGATCATGAATGGACCATCATAATTGGGTATCCATTTTCCCCTACGATCGTTTTGAGGAGGAAGGATCCTTTTCAACACCAGATCTCCCTCATGATATACCCGAGGTCGCACCTTTCGGTCAAAAGCACGCTTCATTCGCTGCTGGTATAACTGTCCATGACAGATGGCTGCCAGCCTCTTTTTCAATTTCACGTCTATCAAGGCTCTCACCGACGGAGTCTGGACCTCGACTGGTAGCACGGCTTCCGTCCCATACACAGCTAGAAAGGCTTTGCCCCAGTAGGCGTACCGAGGTTCGATACCCAAGATACCAGCTTCATACTCAATCACACTGTCGGTGCATTCAAATGCTAGTCGGGCAGCAAAAAGGAACGTGGGATCCCTTTGGCGTAACCAGAGCAACACCAACCCCGCTTCCATTCACGTTAACGACCCCATCAAACATCAAAATCCGTTCGGATTCAGGGTCAGGCCCCTCCTCCAGGATCGGTTCCTCACAATCTTTCGATTTGAGAACCTCGATGTCCTCATCAGGGAACTCCAAACTTCATCGATTGATAATCCTCAATGGGTTGCTGGGCGAGGTAATCAGACAATACACTCCCCTTGATTACCTTCTGAAGGTGTACTGAATATCACATCAGTCAAAAATCGTTTACGACCTCGCAACATGTCCGGTCAATGCTGGCTTCTTCTGCTGGCTTCTCAAATGCATACCTGATCAGATCCATCTCGAAAATCCATAAAGTGGTATGAACCAGCATATACTGTCTCAGTCGGCGAGCAGCCTATGCCGAAGTACAACAAGTTTTCTCGAGCAGTGAATATTTTGTTTCACAGTCGGTAAACTTTTTGCTAAGGTAAATTGCATGCTCTTTTCGACCAGACTCGTCATGCTGCCCTAGTACACACCTTATAGACCCCTCGAGGGCTGTCAAGTACAGAATTAATGGTCGTCTCTCCACAGGCATCAGAATCGGAGGTTCCTGCAACTTATTCTTTTATTTTTCAATGCCCCTTGGCAATCATTTATTCCACCTGACCGTTTGATCTTCTTTTTTTTTTACATGAGTTCACACATGGCTGTTAGATGAGATATGAACCGTGAGATGCAATTCAATCTTCCTAAGTAACCACAAACCTCTTTTTCCGTTCTCGGTTCAGGCATTTCTTGTAATACTTTTTTTTAGCAGGATCAACCTCGATTCCTCTTTCGCTTACAATAAGCCTAAGCAACTGACCGGACCACACTCCGAAAGTGCGCTCACTCGGACTCAACCTCAGTTTGAATTGTCTCAACTAGTCAAACAGCTTGGCCAGATCTACCAGATGCCCCTCTTCTGCTTGGGACTTTGCTATCATGTCATCAACATAGCATTCGATTTCATGATGAATCATATCATGAAACAAAGTCACCATGACTCTCTGACACGTGGCACCGGCGTTCTTGAGACTGAATGGCATCACCTCCACTCTTGTTACTCGCCTCCAAGGCGGCCCCAACCTTTATTTCCTTTCAGACCTCCTCAGTGCCTGGATTGACAATCTCAACTCGCTCCTCGTGCGGTTGAATCACCTTCTCCTCTTGTCCCAACAACCTGGCTAATCTTCCAGCAGATCACGATCTTCTTCGTCTCCTTATTTGGCATGATAGATCGAATTGTCAAAGTCATATAAAGGTGTAACCGAATTGTTATCAACAAGATCCGGAGAATAAGGGCTTTAGAGCCGGAACGAGACAGATCAAAAGAAAGAAAAATGAAAATAAACATTGCCATTTTTATTTTTGTTTTTAAACTGCAAAAATAAGTGAAAAACAGGGAACACCGCTTTTAATGTGAAAAACATCCATTTATTAATGATGAAAAATGTTGCAAAATGAAACACATGAGGTGGCCCTTACAATGAACCATTACGTTTTGGGCAAAACGTATGGCTTTCATGCAAACAGTATTGAAAAACAGAAATAATACTCTTCACGCAGAGTGACAGTGATGATCTTTTAGGCCTTCCAGTTCTGGACTTCCATCCATGGTACGCACGGTTTTATCCAACCATCGAGCTCGCAGTCACTGTCAGCCTCTTCACCCACCGCACAGACGTGACCTGAATCTTCCGCAATTACACCCACCATCACCTGACCATGCGCCGGCATGGGATTAGCATTAACATTCGGAGATGGTGCAAAATTGATGGCCTTGGAGTCTACCAAGTCTTGGACAACATGCTTAAAGGCTCTACAACCCTCGATGTGATGCCCTGGTGTACCAGAATGGAATTCACACTTGGCGTTCTCATCATAGTTAGGAGGCCTCTGATCTGGTCTTACCGGAGCCATCGTCCTCGGCTGAACCAACCCAAGATCCATCAACTTCTTAAACAGAAAAGCATATGTCACGGGTGGCCTATCAAACTGACGATCAATCCCCTTTCGTCTCACTTGGTACCCAGCTCTCGGTGCTCTCTGTTGAGGTGGCTGATGTTGTTGTTGTACCGATTGATTACCAGCAGGAATGGTTACTGTAGCAGTGTGCTGGTAGTAACGATCCCTACCGTGTCCCCTTTGGGCATACACAGCACTCGATTCACCCTCATTCTTGCGCTGACCGTTCCCAAATGGCTTCTTTACTCCAGATGACGGAGCATTTCCCTGTATTTTCCCCATTCTCAACCAGCTTTCAATTCTCTCACCAGCCACTACTATGTCTGCAAAGCCAGTGACGGGACAACCCACCATCCTTTCAGCAAAAATCCCCTACAAGGTACCCATGAATAGATCAGACATCTCCCGATCCACCAACGGAGGTTAAACTCTGGCAGCCAACTCCCTCCACCTTTGTGCGTATTCTTTAAACCCTTCATTAGGCTTCTGAGACATACCCTGCAACTGGGTACGGCTAGGAGCCATATCAGCATTAAATTGGTACTGTTTAAAGAAGGCATCCCCTAAATCCTGCCAGCTTTTGATATCCGATGATCTCAGCTTGGTATACCATTCCAGAGACCCACCAGACAAGCTGTCCTAGAAGAAATACATCCATAGCTTCTGATCCATTGTATAGGCAGATATTTTCCGGACAAAGGCCTGGAGATGAGTTTTCGGGCAAGAACTCCCATTGTATTTGTCAAACGTGGGCACTTTAAACTTTTGTGGGATCACAATCCCCTCAACCAGCCCCATATTCGACATGTTAACAACCCCCGGAGTAGCATAACTTTCAAGAGCCCTGATTTTCTCCGCCAGCACCTGAATCTCTTTGTTGGGTGGTTGGACACCGTATTGACCGAACTGTTCATTAAGCACGGAGAACTGGTCTTCTTCTCTATCCTCCTCGACCCCGAAGAAAGGAGGAAACAGACTGTCCTTCAGATCGTTACCCCTCGGACCCGGTCCACCGCCTGTGGCAACACCAAAACCACTAGCATTATTAGTCACTACACCAACAGTTGTCTTCTTTCTGAGATCTCCTCCATCCCTGGAACTACCAAGGCCATGGTTGGAGACACCCTCTAAATTGATACCACTGTTGGGAGCTGAAGCCCGCTCGAGCTTCTCCACCTTATCAGCAAGTGCTTTTTGCCCCACGGCAAACCCTTGCATAACATTGATCAGTTCATTCATTTTCTCCTTCAGCTCAAGAATATCTGCATTGGGTAGATCCATCAGCCTGGATGTGTTGCGTCTAGTAGGATATCTGTGCGGACGTGTTGCGTGCAAAGGAATGATTCTACGTGCGCGAGCAATGATTCCTGAAACAACCAAACACGTTAGATACTGACACCTGCAAAACAGAAGACAGGTTATTATGACTCACACATGAATGCAATGTCTATCCATATGAGGAACACTCTGTCTTTCAATCCTGGCTTCATCGAGACGGATAATAATTTTACAATAACATTCTGACATCAGGATGTCTCTCGACCAGAATCTCAATCGAGAATGTACCCTGAGTATGGATAGACATGGGTTAGATGCAGATGAATACAAAATGGGAATGATGCTGATGCATGAGTGCAATGTACTATGCCATCTTCCAAGTCCTCTGAAAATCAACTGCACTGAGGCCCTGGTCTCTGAACTGATCACAACCATCTGAGGGAACTGAATAACCACAAATCTGACTCGGGGTTCCGAAATAAACGGAACCGGAGAATACATCACCATCATCACCAGAAAGTCCTCTGAACAGATAAACACAAGACCCTCTGAACCAGCCCAGGGAATCCTGAAATAAACGGATCCCCACTGATAAATATCGCGGACAGCATTCCGGTGTCTCAGAAATAAATATCCATAAATCCGACTTATAAATAGGACTCTGATCAACGGCTGAACCATTAGTCACCAACAAAGTCACCATCAGAACATGCATCTGTAAGAATCAAACCCTCCCCTCACAGGTGAATTCTAATCAGGTCATCCTAAGGCGGATAATGGCTTCGACAATCGGGCAAAGATACTCAACGGGTTTGCCCTTTCGAGTGTGCCGCTGCAGCTCTCATAAGATCGTCTAAACCAAAGATCCGGGAAAGAACGGTTACCGAAGTCAACAGCTCTAAAGAGGTAACTCGACCAAAGTGGAATACTCCACAATGGAAGAGCTCTCTCAGAAGAACCTCGTCCGGCTCGTGGTATGTCACGTCACAATAACATGCCCAACCAACATGTGAGGAACGTGAGACCACACTAATCCTAGGTGTATACTCAGGCCTAGCCCCACTCAGAACACCCACCCCAAATCAGAGGAACCAACCTGTGCAGATTCATAAATGCACAATGATAACATGATGCATGCAAACACATACGCAAATATATACACAGTATAATAATCATAAATGCAATAAATAGAGCAGCACAAGCAACCTAAACTATCCTAGAGCGCTAGGAGTGACTCGCTTAGGGAAGATGGACCAGCAAGAGGTCAACTTCAATTAGTCCCCAGCAGAGTCGCCAGCTGTCGCATCCGCGAAAAACAACCGGCGGGGAAACAAACAAACAGAGCCACCACCATGCGTTATTTATCCCAAAGGAGGGAAAGGAAACGCTCGAAGTAAACCTGGAAAGGAAATGGTCTTACGACCGAAGATTGCAAGGATCGGGAGTCGGTTACGCAAGGGGAAGGTATTAGCACCCCCTCACGTCCGTCGTACTCGACGGGATCCATGCTCAAAAGAATAGAATAAGCTTGCTAAATAAATGCTCAAAGAATGCACACACACTGGAATAAACAGGCGGGAGAGGAGACGGAAGCGGACTCGGCAGGATGTCGCATCCTAGTCCTACGTAGTTTGTCAGAATCAAACATCAGAGTCAACGTAGTTCGGGGGAATGGGAACGGGCTCGCTAGGATATCGCATCCTATGCCTACGTATCTCATATGGAATGAGAATCAGAGCTACCGTAGTTCGGCTAACGCACGCCGAAACAAAACACACGCACAGACGCTGAGACGTCAAAACAAACACACCAATGGAAACAGACTGCCAATGGCTGGTCTTATGTCCGACTCCAAACAACAAACACAAACAAGGAAACCGAATGCCAATCGCTGGACTTACATCAGACTCCACACACAACAAACAAACGCACACAGGAAACCGAATGCCAATTGCTGGACTTACATCAGACTCCAAACAACAAACACAAATAGGATACTGAATGCCAATTGTTGGTCTTACATCCATCTCCTAACAACAAACCCAAACAAGGAAACCGAATGCCAATTGCTGGACTTACATCAGACTCCAAACACAAACATAAATAGGATACGAAATGCCAATCGCTGGTCTTACATCCATCTCCTAACAACAAACCCAAACAAGGAAACCGAATGCCAATCGCTGGACTTACATCAGACTCCAAGAAAACAAGAGGTTAACCGGACGCTGAGTCATCAAAAGCAACAAAAAGTTGAACAAACAAACCAATAGGGAGTCTGGTACTCGAGCCTGCTAGCTGTCAAGCAAACACACACAAAAAAGGAAAAGGGTGCCCGGAGAGATCTCGCACGATCTCCTGCCTACGTACCTTATCTAGTATGAGGATCAGGGCAACGTAGTTCCCCTTAACAGGGGAGAAACTTTCTCCTAACCAGAGACCGGGAAATAACAAACTAAAAGGGAGACTGACTCGAGCCTAATAGTTGTCATGCAATCCACAATAGTCCTAGGTTGAGGTATCTGAACAGATCCTAACTCGCACAGGCAGCAAGTCAACAACACAACAAGTAAGCAAACGGGTGAACATGTATCACACGCTATATGCAAACAAGAAGGCTCACACAACATGGCTGGGCTTTAGTCAAGGGGTCAAATCAACCTCGACAAACAAGCCAACTAGAATGGGGCGTTTTTAGCTCTTAACCCTAACATTGAGAGTTAGGGTGAAGCATATGAAACGGAGATGAGGGTTATGCCTCATAGATCTTATCCCTGGCCTGGGAGAGCTTGAATCAAATAGAAAGTGTGGGAGTTCAGAATGTAGGAACTCTTCTCCACATGACTGACACAACAAGATCTTGGGTTTTTATTCAAAGTGCATCAACACATGGTGTGAGCACAGTGAATGACACAACTGAATAGCAGGGGATGGATTGCACATCCCTTTTATCTGCCAATTGCCTCTTAAGAGGACTTTACCTGCTTGGCACAAAATTAAACAAACACAAACATTGCCTCTTAAGGAGGGCTTCAGACAGGTGCCTGCCAAGGTAACATGACAGGTCTTCCAGACTACATGAAGATTAAGGGATTATACCTAAGTGGTATGCCAACCACAAGCAAGCAAAGCAAAGTTCAAATGAACTTAAAGCAACTTAGGTACCTGTGGGAACAACTAAACCAATCAGTACAATACTCAGACAACAGTCAACAGTCACTATCAAACAGACAGACAAATCAATAGGCACAATGAGTAAGCCCTAAGGCAAACACAAATGAGTTGTCATCAACCTACAAAACAGAAAATGTTAGCAATCAATAGCAAATATCAACATTTAAATGATGAAGCATCATCCACCATGGAGATTAAGTGCTTGA
Source organism: Lathyrus oleraceus (assembly GCF_024323335.1). NCBI lineage: Eukaryota > Viridiplantae > Streptophyta > Magnoliopsida > Fabales > Fabaceae > Lathyrus > Lathyrus oleraceus. The sequence continues at coordinate 212,318,276 of NC_066582.1, forward strand.
ACCTGAAATTCACAACTCAAATGTAAGTCCAAACCACTAGGTCAAAGCCTAGGGTCAAAAGTGAAGAAAAAATCCAAAACAGGAGTTGAAATTCAACACAATGCAACTTCAAACACATATGAATATTTCCTAAAAAGGACCAAAACAAAATCATCTAGCAAAGGCATTTCATGTGCAAGAGAAGTCAAAGACAATTTCAAAGCTCACAAATGGACATTGAGAATGAAAATTCCAAATCAAAACAGAAATGATTCAAATAATTCTAGAAACATTTATGAACATTCAATACATCCCGAACAATCATCATACAAAAAATCATAAGCATCCAAGTTCAATTGGCATGGCAATAAAATTGCACAAGTTGATCATCAAATTATGTGACACATATTGTCACACCAAGTTAACACATGCATAAAACAGAAATGGTAAATGAGAAAAATACCAAACCAAGCCTAAAACATCCATTAACATGTTAGGAACAATCATGCAAAATTTCATGGCATTTGGATTATTTTTGAGCATTTTATGATAAGATGAAGGGAGCAAGGTCACAAATGTACACATGTTCACATACTCAACCACAATTCAAAATCCAGAAAGTGTAAAATCATGAAATTACCACCAAAACATTCTAGACAAACATAGGATCATGCTACAAAAAATTTGGAATTAATTGAGCCATTTTTCAATTAGTTATGAATTTTGGAAGTTGGAGGAAAAAAAATGAAATGAAAATGGCACATACATGAAATTAGGGAGGGAAAAGCATAATTGTGAAATAATTTGAAAAACGCTGCTACCAGGAATCGAACCTGGTAGCAATTTGAAATGAGCGCCTGGCCATGAAATGTTGTCGTTTTGGCAGCGAGCCCTAGTTCTACGCTAGCGATGGTTCAAACCGACGCAAAGGACGCAAAACCGACGTAACACGAAGATCTTCATCTTCTTCATGAAGATGATGAAGAACAGCATGAATGTTCATGCGTTTTTTCCAGAATTTTTCAAAGTGCCCAGAATTTCACAAATTTTATATCAAAATGAAGCCTATGCAACGAGGAACACGAATCCATAAACAATTCACACTAATTCATCATGAATTTCAAGAATCGAAGGAAAACTTTCTAGATCTACAAACTTTCAATTCCACATAACTTCATGAATATTGCACCAAATCACACGAAATTTATATCAGCATTCTCACCATGAAAAACTCTACAATTCTATGCACATAAAATCATGAATTAGGAGGTTCGAAAATGTGACCTCTTGAAGCTCCAACAATGGCAGTGGTAGATTCAAGTGTCCAAAAGCATCCAAATCCCTTCTATCAACCTTGTTAACACCTCTGAAGTTGAAAATGAAGCTTGGAATGGCTTGGATCTAGCTTAGATTTGAATCTCCATCATCATGTTCTTGATCTTCAAGTGCTCAATTCTTGCTCGAATCTTCCAAACCAATGCTTGATTTATGCTAAATGAAGGTCAGTGAACAAGAATATGGAAGAAAATCAATGCACTATGTGGAAGAAATTGAAGTTTTGATTTGGAGAAAAAATGGAGGGAAAAAGAATTTTGAGATCTAGATCTAGAATTTATGAAGCTAAACTGAAATTCTGTTAGGTTTTTCTATTTATATGCTTCACTAATCACATACTAATTAAAATTAGGCATGGTTTAGTTGTGATTAATCAAAATAAGGTGTTATGACCAAAAATGACATTTTGCATGGTGCATGAAGCAAATGGACTTGAACAGTAACATTTTCTTGATCAAAGTCACTCAAAATCATCTTTTAAACATATTGGCAATGGTAGAAAGTCCTCATGGTGCACCATTTTTGAATTGGCCATTTTCCCTCCAAAATTGACTTGAAATAGCAAATGATCATATGATGGAAATTCATGCAATGTGATGAATGTTTTGGAAAGTTCATGTCATGAGAAGAAAAATGCAAGAAGAGCCACTCAATTTGGAGTTATGAATCAAAAGATATGGCCTTTTGAAATCCCATGCACACTTGGCAATGATTGGATCGTATCTCCTCAACCACACATCATAAATTCACGATCTTGGACTTTTTGGAAATGGGAGAGAGAGATCTTAAACTTTCATGTTGGACAAAAATTCATTTGAAGCTTTCTTGATGATGTAAGATCAAGTTGAATTTGAACCAAGACCTTTCCATTTTTGGAAACTTTCAATTATGGGTCACTTTCCATTTTTGGCAACTTTTGCCATGACCTCAAATTCTTCAAGATATGCATTTGTAATGACAAATAAGCCTCTTTTGGACATGAATGAGATGTTGAAACTCATTTCTCCACCTCCTAGCCCTCAGTTGACTTTCTGTTGACTTTTATGGTTGACAGATGACTTGAACATGCACAGATGATTTTGGGCCTCAACCACTTGATGAAATAACTCCAAAATGAAACCCTAGCTTATACAAGCTCAATAAAATCATATGATGATCTCCATCTCAATAAAGACCTCATCTCCTTGAGAATCCCTGGTTGGGAGAATGCCATTGATTAGGGTTGACCAGAGGTCAAAACCCTAATCCCAAAGAACATGATCAGGCACAGTGAACCCCTTGAGGATGATAAGACCATGATGATGGTGATATATCCTTTTTCAACAAGATAATACTCAACCTCTTTGAGGAACCAATAAAACCCTAATTGAAAAGCAACCCTCAGATGATTGATCATCAATTCATGAGACCCTCAGGCTTGAATCTCTCAACCTCTTTATCTTCTGAGCAAGACTTAGGAGGATGACTTGTTTATTTTCACATGATATGCAAAGATGCAATGCCTAATGTCCTAAGAATGGAAAATTCAAAACTAGTCCCAAGAAGAGAAGGGCAAATTTTGAGATGTTACAAATATCAATGGAACTTGGGTGTTTATAAGGTGTAAACCATAATCCACCAAAATGGATGATTGATCTTGACAATGACTTGATTCATCCCTTGACCTTTGTTTGCCTTGTGTGTGATCCCTTATTTGTGATTGTTGCATTCATGCATTCATGCGTATCATAATATTCATCACACAAAAATTTCAAGGAACTAAGGTATCATTTGCAAATACTTTCAGACCATGGATTATGGACGAAGGAACACTAAGAAGTACAGTTTCATATGTCCCAACTTGAAAGAGTTAAGGAAGCTAGCATCTTTTGTATTAGATCCCTTGGACCTCAAACAACGTCATGGGAAGCTTTTGTCTGTCTTGTGTGCTGATGTGGTTGAAGGAATTATGAGTGTGCTAGTGCAGTATTATGATCCTCTCTACCGTTGTTTCACTTTCCCAGATTTTCAGCTTGTGCCTACCTTGGAGGAGTATTCTCATCTTTTGGGGATACCTTTTTATAGTAGAGTGTCTTTTAGTGGATTGGAGGAGATTCCCCGATCTAGTATTATTGCTGAAGCTCTTCACTTGAAGAAGTCTGAGATAGAGCCTCATTGGGTGAAGAAAGGAGGGTTATTTGGGTTGTCATCTGATTTCCTCATCAAGGAAGCTACTGCTTTTGCTCAAGCCGGTAGTGTGGATGCTTTTGAAGCTATCTTTGTGTTGCTCATCTATGGATTAGCTTTGTTCCCTAACATTGACGATTTTGTTGATGTTAATGCCATTAGACTTTTCTTGATTGGGAATCCTATGCCTACTTTGTTGGGTGATATGTATTTCTATTTTCATCTAAGGAATTCTAAGGGTGGTGGAACTATTGTCTGTTTCATTCCTCTTCTATACAAGTGGTTTATTTCGCACTTGCCTCAGACACCTGCTTTTGTGGAGAACAAACAATGTCTAAGGTGGTCTCAGAGACTTATGTCTCTCACTAATGATGATATAGTTTGGTATGACCCATCTTTAAGAAGTTTGGAGATTATTGATAGTTGTGGTGAATTCTCTAATGTGCCTCTCATTGGTATACAAGGAGGAATTAACTACAACCCTGCTTTGACTCATCATCAACTTGGGTTCCCCTTAAGAGACAAGCCTAATAACACTTTGTTAGAAGGTCTTTTCTATCAAGAGGGTAAAGATCCCCAACATTTGAAGTAGAAGATTGTGCATGCTTGGCATAATGTGCATAGGAAAGGAAGATCCGAGCTTGGTCTGCGCAATTGTGTAGCTTTGGAAGCTTACACTCTTTGGGTTAAGAAGAGAGCTTTGGAGTTGAAGATGCCTTATCCTTGTGAAAGACCTATGTGTATGGTTGTGGTTGAGCCATTAACTCTCCCTAACCAAGATGTAAAGGAGTTGGAAGACGCGCTCGTCAAGATGAAGCAAGAGAAGGACATGTGGGAAGAGCGTTTCCATACTTTGAGCAAGAAGCATGAAGAGTTACAGTTGGAGTCTAAGGACAAAGATGCACTTATTGAGTTACTTGAAGACCAAGTGACGAAGAGACAGAGAGATCCAGAGGTTTCATCTTCTAGCATGCCTCAACCTTCTGTTGCTTGGAAGAAGATTGTTGACCAGCTTGTCCTTGAGAAGACTCAGATGAAGGCTTCTTTTGAGACCGAGATTCGTCACATTCGAAGGAAGTACACACCTACAGACAGATCTTCTGACATTGTTGTTAGGGATCCTTAGGATGACTAGTCTCCTTTTCTCTTGTATTTTTCATTTGATTTCTTAAATTGTACTCAGTGTAATCCTTCCAATTTATATAAATAAAAAGAGATTTTCGGTCATATCAAATTGTTGCAATTGCTATTTAAATATATATATTTACAAATGATATAGTAAGTTCCTTGAAAATAAAAAACAATCAAGCATTGCATCTCATGCATCATTTTCATAAGCAGGTTTTCGTCAAATGTCTGATTGGTGTTTCTTCTGTGCTTTAACCAAGCTGACTTACCTGTACAATACCCGAGCCAATCATCTGAGAATCATGGAGCACCTAGAGCAAGAGAACAAAGAGCTGAAGGACGAGATCGCCCGCCTGACTGCCATGATGGAGTCAGTTCTTGCCGCTCAGAGTCAATCGTCTCTAACGCCTGCAACTCCTCCCCTGAGGACTGTTATTTCAGAGGTGGTTACCTCTATCGTGCCTGCTGCTGCCGCCCATTTCGCGCCAACCATGCCAGCCGCATTCCTGTGGGGAATGTCGTCCAACTTTGTGCCTAAAGGCTTTGCGCCTACCTTTGCTTCCATGCCGACATCTAGCCCGGTCATGTCCGTGCCACCTCCCGTTGTGCACACCTTGCCTCGCGTAGAGGACACCATTTATCACTCCGAGTTGTCTGAGGGTCCGGATGTCTATGAGAAAATGGATGAAATGAAGGATCAGTTTCTTAAGTTGCGCAAGGAATTAAAGACGCTGAGAGGTAAGGATTTGTTTGGGAAGAGTGCTACCGAGTTGTGTTTGGTGCCCAACGTCAAGATCCCGGTGAAGTTCAAAGTGCCTGACTTTGAAAAGTATAAGGGGATCTCTTGTCTGCTCAGTCATCTCGTGATGTATGCTCGCAAGATGTCTACTTAGACCGACAATGATCAATTTCTTATTCACTACTTCCAAGATAGTCTGACCGGTGTTGCGCTTCGTTGGTACATGGGATTAGACAGTGCCAGCATTCGCACTTTCAGTGACTTGGGGAGGCTTTTGTCAATAAGTATAAGTATAATGTGGACATGGCGCCAGATAGAGACCAGCTGAGGTCAATGTCTCAGAAGGACAAAGAGACATTCAAAGAGTATGCGCAGCGATGGAGGGAGTTGCCTGCCCAGATCACTCCTCCTTTGGAGGAAAAAGAAATGACAAAGATCTTTCTGAAAACTCTGAGTTCATTTTATCATGAACGAATGATTGCTAGTGTCCCTAGTGACTTTACCAAAATGGTAAACATAGGGATGAGGCTTGAGGAAGGAGTCCTAAAGGGACGTTTGTCAAGAGATGAGGCAATAACAAGCAAGAGGGATTATAGCAATTTTGGTAAGAAGAAGGACAGTGAGATGAATGAAATAAGCAGTGGGAGGCAGAGGAGGTCTCAGATCAAAAGGAATCCACCATCCCATCAACATCATCATCATCAAGTATCTTCCATTATCCCAGTATTTTCTAATCAACAAGCAACACCAGTTCAACAACACCAACATCAACAACAACAATCGCAACAACGGACGAACACCTACAACAACAACAATACCAACAACAACCATCAGCAACAAACTTTTGAAAGGAAGAAGGTCTCTTTTGACCTGATTCCTATGTCTTACGCAGAGCTTTATCCATCCTTGGTTCTCAAGAACCCGATCCAACCAAGAAACCTGCCACAGATTCCAGAACCACTTCCTTGGTGGTACAAACCTGAGCTCCGTTGTGCTTTTCATCAAGGAGCATCCGGACATGATATTGAAAATTGTTATCCGCTTAAGTATGAGGTTCAGAAATTGATGAAGAGTGGTATGGTGTCCTTTGAGGACCGTGCGCCGAATATGAAAGCAAACCCGGGTCCCGCTCATGGGAACTCTTCTGTGAATATGGTGGATGGTTGTCTTGGAGAATTCAAAGTTTTTGATGTGCATTTTATCAAGAGGTCCTTAGTGCAGATGTATAAGGATGTTTGGTTGGTAAGTGAATGTGAGCACGACCATGATGGTTGTGATGTTTGTAGTGTTAACCCGAGGGGTTGCGAAGTTGTGAAAAGGGACATCCAACATCTGATGGATGAAGGCATGATCCAAATTATTCAATCCCGTCATGTAGATAACGATGTTAATGTCATAGTGCTTGTTTTCAAGCAGCCTGAGAAGTTGGTGATTCAATATGACTCCAGTAACAACAACAGTCAAAGATCAGTATCGCCATTGGTAATACGGTTAGCGGGCTCAGTCCCATATTCATATGATAAAGCTGCGACGTATCAGTATAATGCTACAATGATGAAGGATGGTCAGGAGGTCCCGTTACCTACGACTATTTCAGTGGTGAGCATTGCTGATGTTACTAAGGTGACCCGCAATGGTCGAGTGTTTGGGCCGGTGTTCCCAAAGGATAAAGAAGAAGTGGTTGTGAGTAAGAAAGTGGAAGTGCCTAGTGTAGACCCAATTGGCTGTTCAAAAGGTAAGTCTGGTGAATCCAGCAATTTGAAACCCAATGATGATGATAAGGTACTTCGGTTGATTAAAATAAGTGAGTTTAATGTGGTAGAGTAGCTGCTCCAAACCCCCTTAAAGATCTCAGTGTTGTCTCTGCTCATGAATTTTGAAGCTCACAGAGAGGCACTGCAAAGAGTTCTAGAGCAAGCTTTTGTAGAGCATAATGTTACAGTGGATCAATTTGATTATATTGTGGCTAACATCACTTCTTGCAATAATCTCAGCTTCTGTGATGAAGAACTCCCTGAGGAGGGCAGGAATCATAATTTGGCTTTGCACATTTCTATGAATTGCAAAGAGGATGCTTTGTCAAATGTGCTTGTTGACACCGGTTCGTCACTAAATATGCTTCAGAAGTCAACTTTGTCAAAACTATCTTACCAAGGAGCGCCCATGAGGTATAGCGGTGTAATTGTCAAAGCTTTTAATGGTTCGCGCAAAACGGTTATTGGTGATGTGGACCTTCCAATCAAAATAGGTCCGAGTGATTTTCAAATTACTTTTCAAGTAATAGATATCCACCCGGCCTACAATTGCTTGTTGGGAAGGCCATGGATCCATGAGGCAGGAGCTGTTACCTCCACATTGCACCAGAAACTCAAATTTGTGAAGAATGGAAAGCTAGTGATTGTTGGTGGAGAGAAAGCACTTTTGGTTAGCCATTTGTCATCTTTCTCTTATGTGGAAGCTGAGGACGAGGTTGGAACTCCGTTCCAAGCCTTATTTATTGCTGCTGAGAAGAGAGTTGGGGCACCTATGTCCTTATTGAAAGATGCTCAAAAGATTGTGGAAGAAGGCAATGTCGATCAGTGGGCGCATGGTAGAGGTCTCCGACAAGAAAGGCAGAACCAGTTTGGGGTTCCAGAAAGGTTCATCAATTGCAAGGTCTAAAGATATGCAACTTAGCTTCCGTAGCGGAGGGTTCATTCATGGCAATGAACAATACTTAGTTGTTGTGCTAGAGGATGACGAAGAGGAAGATTGCACCAATTTTGTGACGCATGGAAAGGCTCGCAACAATTGGACTGCTGTTGATATTCCTGTTATTTTGCATCGATCTAAGTAATTGCTTTTATATGTTTTTAAAATCCTTCTCCTATCCCTAAGGGAGAAGTGAGCATTGTTTGGGCATTTTCAAATTGATCATTAATAAAATTAATTCTATTCATCCACATCTATGATGTTTGTTTTTACTTTTTGCTTTATTCTGAAAATGGTAATCCCAAAAAACATAAATAAACAATATAATTGTCCATCTGCATAATATTTGGTCATAAATTCACTTCTCTAAAATCAAAATATCAAATCATTATGCAGGTTGGTTCCTAACCCCATTGAATACAATGATCTTTCTCCTTCTCCAAATTTTGAATTCCCTGTGTTTGAGGCCAAGGAGGAAAGTGATGTGGAAGTGAGTGATGAATTATCTCGTCTTCTTAAGCAAGATGAAAAGACCATTCAGCCGTTCGAAGAGCAAGTCGAGTTAGTCAATTTGGGTTCCGAGGATGATGTGAAGGAAGTCAAGATTGGGTCTCGAATGTGTCCAGATGTCAAGACGGGGTTGATTGATCTTCTTCGAGAGTATTCAGATGTGTTTGTTTGATCCTATCAAGACATGCCTGATTTGGATTCTGAGATTGTGGAGCATAGATTGTCGTTGAAGCCAAATTGCCCGTCAGTCAAGCAGAAGTTGAGAAGAACGCATCCTGATATGGCTGTGAAGATAAAAGAGGAAGTGCAGAAGCAGATTGATGCCAGTTTCCTTGTAACCGCTAAGTATCCGCAATTGGTGGCCAATATTGTGCCAGTGTCGAAGAAAGATGGAAAAGTCTGCATGTGTGTTGACTATAGAGATTTGAATAAAGTCAGTCCGAAAGATGATTTCCCTCTGCCACACATTGATATGTTGATAGACAATACTGCTAAATTCAAAGTCTTTTCGTTTATGGATGGATTTTCCGGATATAATCAGATCAAGATGGCACCCGAAGATATGGAGAAGACCACATTCATTACACCTTGGGGAACATTCTGCTATAGAGTGATTCCTTTCGGTTTAAAGAATGCTGGTGCAACTTACCAGAGAGCAATGACTACTCTTTTTCATGATATGATGCATAAAGAGATTGAAGTTTATGTCGATGACATGATTGCTAAATGAGTATTTGCCCATAGTGCCCCTTTCTTGAAAATTTATTCCCACAATGCCCCATTCAGGAAAAAAAATCCCAAAATGCCCCACTTTTCTTTTGGGTCTCGCCCATTCATTGGACGAGAAGATGAAGCGTTTAAAATGCTGACTAGGCTCGGCCATTGGTTGGCCGAGCTAGTGAAGGATATATTTTTATATTTTTTTAATTTTAAAAACTATTATATAATTAAATAACTTTATTAGAATTATTATTAAATAGTTTTCTAATTAATTCTATATTTAAATAATAAAATTGATTTTTTTAAAAATAATAATAATATTTTTATAAAATATTAATAATAAAATGTTAATAATAATAGTTTTTTATAATAATAATAGTTTTCTAATATTGTTTTTAATAATAAAATGATTATTTTTTTAAATATTAATAATAGAAATGATTTATTTTTTTAAATACTTATTATACAACTATAAATATTATAATGAGGCATATAATGAATTATAATGATTAATAATTATTTTATTGATATAATGGAAGAAATACATTTTATTTATAGTGACCGCCTGTTCCACATCTTGTGCCAACTTTTTTGCGTTTTCCCTTGCCCAAGTCTTCTTGTCTTTGTCTTGCGGGAGACGGAGATGAGTCGGAAGACAATTCATCATGGGCGTCTTGTTGTTGATGTTGTTGTTGACTTTGATGTTGTTGTGATGTGTTTGGAGGCATATCCATACTGTCGAGATCTTAAATGCGAAAAGAAGGGATATTCATTAGATGGTCATCAGTGAGGTCAAAGTTGGGTATTAAATGTGGGAGTTGTGTGTAGGTGTTGGGTTGGGTGTGTTGGATAGGAGCATAGTAGACATCATAAGGGTTGTATGTAGGAGTGGGTTGTGCGAATATGGTGTTAGATGTTTGGGGTTGAGAATGAGGGTTTGAGTATTCAAAGTTGGGTTGAGGAATTGAAGTGTATTGTATGGGTGGGCGTAGGTTGGTTTCTTGTTGATATTGTTGGTTGTAATAGTAGTTTGTTTAAGGGAATGGAGTGTGGGGACTATGGTGTTGGGTTGAGGTGGAATATTGTGTGTTGTTGTGTGGTCTGGGTGTGTTGGTAAGTTTGTTGAGCTGAGGATGATGGTTGGGCCCCAAATGTGGATGTGTACGTGGGGGGAATGTCTTGATGTGGGGGTGATGTTGTTTGTTAGGTTGAAGAAGCTACACGTTGACGGGGATCATTCAAAAATTGTGTTGGAGCAACGTGCATAAAAGGAATTGATAAAAACCAATTCATGTATTCTCTACCCGGCTTAGACTCACCAATTACCGAGTTTCCTTGTAACACCAAATGCGTTCTTCTTTTCCATTCTTTTAGCTCTTCTTTGTTTAAATCTTGCCAATGTGTGTCCCAAGCTTGGACCATAGTCATGTTATGGTGTTGACTTAGACATCTTGGCTGAGACAGTATTTGTTGTTCAAATACAAATTGGAGTTTGACTTGATCTATCTGATGCATCTCAACGGTAAAGAAACATACCATTTATGTTGTTGCACTCCAAACTCGGCTGTCACTATAATCAGGCACTGGATATTGTATGTACGGCCTCCAAATAAATTGTTAAAAGAAATATAACTATTAGAATGTATAAAATAAATTTAAATAAGTTGAATATTGTAATTAATCATTCTTACATCGTTTTCTTCCATGTGTTCTATTGCAACACGGTACCCTCGTATATGATGACGAGGATTATTTCCGTAATTCATACCTCGTTTGCACCATCTTGCATATTAAAAAAAATACCTTAAAGCGACGTAGAAATGATTTTGAGAAATATAAATTGCATTTAAATGAAAATCGTTACCTTAATGCATAAGGATGTGATGGAACCTCCTTACTAACCGGGGCTAACAAGGGTATGCGTGTGAATGCCCATACAGTTAGTAATACAACACAACCTCCTATGCTCTTGGCTCCTTTATGGGTTGCCTTGCACATATGTCTATATAGTGTCGCCAGACAAGCAGAACCCCAACTGTATGTGTTGCATTTTTCTAGGTCTCCTACTAAAGGTAACCAAGAAGAATGCAATAAATTGTGACTCTTATTTGAGATTAAAAAAGTAGCAATTAAAAGTAAAATATAAATTTTTGAATGAAGAATATTTTCTGCCTCGATCGGGTTAGGGTTATTTTTCAGTTGTGTTAATACGGCTTCTAACCAAACAATTTTGACAGAAGCCCCATTTTTATCTGAAGTTGTTGGTTCGATGCCCAAATTCTCCATGTAAACATCATTGGTTACGTTTGTTGGGCCATTAACAGCTTTACCATTGATTCGGAGACCGAGTAACATACTCACATCCTCTAGTGTGATAGTACATTCACCCGTTGGTAAATGAAAGGGATGTGTCTCGGGTCTCCATCTCTCTAACAATGCAACAAGTAATTTAGAATCTACTTTTAGACTTGCAATCTTGGCCACATTTGCAAAACTGGCTAGTTCCAAATACGATATTATAACCGCACTTGGTTGAATGTATGTATGCGAATGGACCCGGAACCTATCGTCTTCCTGAAATTCAAATAAAAATGGTAATAAGTATTTGATGTGATATTTACATATTGAATTTGTGAAATAGATTTGAAAGAGACTTACGTATTCGGCATTGTTTGCCGCCGTCCCACGGTGTGATTCGCCCATCAACAACAAAGACATTTTGGAATAGAAGATAATGAATATTTGTAGAGAGTAAATATTTGAAGAGAGTAAGTATTTGTGAAATATAAATTGAAGGAAGATGATGAGAAAGAATTGTAGAGTAAAGGTTTATTTATAATGGTAAAAAATATTAAATATATAGGTTAGAATTGTACAGGTTGATTGGACTAGTAAGGGAATGCATGCAATTTTTTTTTGCAAGGAATCCCTGCAACAACGGTTCCCATGCTAATTGGAAATTACACTGCAAAAATGCATGCGTGCAGACTCGTCCCTTTGATGGCCGAGTTAACCCTTGTATTATGTTGCCTCGTCCAATGGAATGACGAGCTTAGCCATGTGACGTGTTGCCTCGTCCAATGAATGGGCGAGCTTGTTCTTCTAGGGTTATGACTCGTCCAATGAATGGGTGAGCTTATTCATCTAGGGTTTTCACGTTTTCTCTCTCTTCCAATTGAAGGACGAGCTGCATGTAATATTTCTTCAAGGTTTGGTTTACTAGGATTATGTTTTGTTGACTATAAATTGCATTAATATCCTCATTCATTCTCATCAAACCAAATCTACTACACTTATATCTTTACTTATTTTCATCAAACCAAATATTCTACATTCATATCTCCTTCATCTAACCAAATATTATTCATATCTTCATTCATTCTCATCAAACCAAATCTATTACATTTATATCTTTACTTATTTTCATCAAATCAAATATTCTACAATCATATCTCCTTAATCAAATCAAATATTCCACATTCATGGCTCAAAGAAATTTAATTGTGTCTATCCATTCCGAAGGGTCTCTTTTCATAGATGCAAATGAGGGATTCTCATTTTGCAATACGAATTTGCATATGTTCAAAATCCACATCAACTCCGACTTCCATCATTTAAAAGACCGTATTGAAAAAAAGTTACAAAGTTATGTTGAAGACATCATTTATCGCCATCCATTAATTAATGGAGATGATAATACTGTCTTTTACATAATGACACCCATTGAGACTGACGAAGATGTCAAGTCGATGTTTCAATGTCATATAACATTATCTCAATTACCCACCATTGAGATATATGTTCGTCTAGTCGAAAATCTTGAAGAACAACCGAGTCACAATGAAAATCTTGAAGAACAACCGACTCACAATGAAAATCTCTGTTATCCAACGCAATCTGTACAATCACACGAGTACAGAATGAGTCAAGCCATTGACGAAGAACCGACTCAAAATAATGAAACTTTCATACCAAATGAAGAGGTAGGCGAGAATAGTGAGGATGATCTTGAGGAGGTTCGATTTGAAGATCTATTTGGTGTTAGCGATGACGATGGCAATGAAGACATCTTCGACACACCGACCGTTGCACTAAGAGCGCAACCAATTAGTTTGTACAACCCACCTGTGCACATGCAAAACATAAGTTTGGATGATGCTGAACCAATCTCCATTTTCGAAAGTTTCATACCAACTCGCAATGCCGACGAAATAGAGGAGGGCATCGAGTATGAAAATAAGGAAAAGTGTGTTCTGGCGTTGCAACAATGGCATATAAAACGTAGTCTAGATTTTTCTGTGGTTAAATCTGACAATGTACGTTTTATCATCAAATGTAGAAATTCAACATGCAATTTCAAATGCGGGGTCTCTTTGCGTAAGGGCAACTCAAGGTGGAGAGTTGGTAAGTCTGGTGGGCATCATACATGTACAACCACTTCCATGTCACAAGACCATACAAAACTCAGTTTAGAAATGATTAGTAAGAGCATAATGGAGCTTGTAAATCGGGACGCTTCCATTAAGGTGAAGGTTATCATCGCTCATGTTGTTGAGAAATACAAGTATATCATATCCTACAAAAAGGCATGGATTGCAAAGTGTAAGGCAATTGAGTCGCTGTATGGAAATTGTGAGACATCTTACAATGATCTTCCGCAGTGGATACTGGTAATGAAAACATATCTACCCGGTACCATTATAGAATTGCAATCCTTACCTGTGATTTCAAATGATGGTTCACACTTGGGTGACCAAAGGATATTTCATCGTCTATTTTGGGCGTTTCGACCATGTATACGTGGTTTCGCGTATTGTAAACCTATTGTGCAGGTTGATGGAACATGGTTGTATGGCAAGTACCGAGGGACTCTGTTGATGGCTGTGGCACAGGATGGGAACGGGAATATATTTCCGATAGCGTTCGCATTGGTTGAAAGTGAGACAAAGGAAGCTTGGAGTTTCTTTCTTAAGAATTTAAGAATACACGTTACTCCCCAAGCAAATCTGTGTCTAATATTAGACAGGCATGAATTGATAAAGAATGCATATAACAATCTGGAAAATGGGTGGAAGTATCCTCCATCATCACACGTCTATTGCATTAGACACATCGCGCAAAACTTCATGCGCGAGATTAAAGACAAGGATCTGCGCAAACTAGTTGTTAACATGGGTTACGCGTTAACAGAGGCGAAATTTAACTACTACCGGGGGGAAATCCGAAGAACAAACAACGACGCTTTATCATGGATAGACAACATCCCTCGGGAGAAGTGGGCAAGGGCATTTGACAGAGGGCAACGCTGGGGTCACATGACAACTAACCTAGTAGAAGCAATGAACTCGGTGCTAAAAGAAACCTGAAACCTTCCAATCACTGCATTGGTCAAATCTACGTACTATCGATTAGGATCACTATTTGGTAGAAGAGGCCATCAATGGACAAAAATGTTAGCCTCTGGGGAGGTTTTCATTGATAACTGCAACAAGGGGATGGCTGAGGAAGTCATCAAAGCTAACACGCATAACGTCATGCAGTTCAATCGCGAGACATTTTATTTCATGGTCCAAGAGAAGATTAATCATAACGACAGTCGACCAACCGGAACATTCAGCGTTGATCTGAGGAAACGACACTGTGATTGTGGGAAATTTCAGGCATTTCACTTACCTTGCTCCCATGTAATTACAACATGTTCGAGCATACGCCAGGACTACTCCGTTCACATTCCAGATGTCTTCAAAATTCTTAACGTGTTCAAGGTCTATAAGGAGAGTTTCCTAGGATTTCCCCATGAGGAGAATTGGCCATAATATGAAGGATTTACTTTTTGCCACGACGACTCTATGAGAAGGAGGAAGAAAGGGCGCCCAAACAGCACCAGGATTAGAACCGAGATGGACGACGTTGAGAAGGAAAAGAGAAGGTGTGGAATTTGCCGTGAAATAGGACACATGCGTAGGAAATGTCCTAATGTTGCAGGACCGTCCCAGCGACCATCCAGATGATTATGTTGTTATTTTAATTATCCGTCCAGATGATTATGTTTTTTTTAATTATTAACTACTATGCACGTACTATATATAAACCATTGTGTATTTCTAATGTCTTTTGGAAACAAACAATTATGAAATACATTTGATAATCAAAGGCTTCTGGTTACAAAGTACGACCACAACAACAACCATGTTAACAACAAAAACAACCAACACAAGTGGTAATTAAAAAACTAACCAACAACAACAACCAACACAGGTGGACCTTCAACGCCTTTATTAACTTCACCAATATGTGCCGAAAACATACACTGAACATCTTCATCATTTTCTATACGATCCATGTAATACATGTACGTACCATCGGGGCTTGCATCAGTCAACATTATGTATGGACAACGATACTCTACTTTCCTCACCTTCATACGACGCCCGCCCAACTGTCGGAAGCCAGTGTGGATGGCTGAAATCAATGTTCTGAAATTGCATTACGGATCGAGGCAAACACTGATTTTTTCACCATGTCCATAAAATACAAGACCCCAAACAGACATTTTTACCAAAATAAACGATTTTGTGCTCTAAGTTAATTTTCTACAAACTCCTTTTATTTATAGAAAATTAATACTTGAATACTCGACCAATCATTGGCCGAGACAGTACAAACACAAACCAATTGCTCGGCCATTGAAATTTTGGAGGGAAACATATCATTCGATTTTTTTTGGAGGGAAACATATCATTCCAAAAAATTATTGAAATTTTGGAGGATGACATATCATTTTTATTTTTAATATTTAAAAAACAAATTCATTTTTATTAATAATTAAAAAAAAGCATTTCTATTATTAATATTATAAAAAATAATCATTTTATTTTATAATATTTTAAAAACCAATATTAGAAAACTATTATTATTATAAAAACTATTATTATTAACATTTTATTATTAGTATTTTATAAAAATATTATTATTATTTTAAAAAAAATCAATTTTATTATTTAAATATAGAATTAATTAGAAAACTATTTAATAATATTTTTAATAAATTTATTTAATTATATAATAGTTTTTAAAATAATAATAAATAAATAAAAACATCCTTCACTAGCTCGGTCAACCAATGGCCGAGCCTAGTCAGCATTTTAAACGCTTCATCCTCTTGTCCAATGAATGGGCGAGACCCAAAAGAAAAGTGGACAATTTTGGGATTTTTTTTTCAGAATGGGGCATTGTGGGAATAAATTTTCAAGAAAGGGGCACTGTGGGCAAATACTCTTGCTAAATCAATTAATAAAGAGGAACATGTTGAGCATTTGTTGAAGTTATTCCAGCATTTGAGGAAGTATAAACTCCGCTTGAATCCCAATAAGTGTACTTTTGGTGTTCGTTCTGGTAAATAAATATAAGAGTGAGAGTGAGAGTGAGAGTGAGAGTAAGAGTGAGAGAGAGAGAGAGAGAGAGAGAAAGAGAGAGAGAGAGAGAGAGAGAGAGAG